>NW_006768893.1:41029-56061 GCF_000204055.1 Melampsora larici-populina 98AG31
TTTTGCCAAAATTACAGGCTTTTGCCCAAAATCTGCCGATGATCTTGGAACGGCTGTAATGTTAAGTCCTACACCACGGGGGGACTTTGAGTCGAAATTTGGCCTTGACATGGTCGAGTCGCAATATGGCCCCGAATTCGGCCGTAGGCGACCCCGAGGCCGCTGGCCGCGAGTCCACAGGCGGTAAGTGCATCTGACTTTGGACACGCCCGATCTGACCCAAAGGCCGGCATTACTCCGACAGCTGTCCGTCATGCACCGCCTTCGGCCCGCCCACAGCGGAGACAGGTGCATGACACAATACAGTCGTGAATCTCTGCCGGCAGTGCCGGCTCAAACACATCCCGATTGAAATGCTGAGCGAAGCACTTTGGGAGAAGGCAACCAGAACGCCAGCTTCATGCATGGCATCCTACCTATAGACGCTTTATATGCGCTTTCACTCTGCGCCACCAATGCCCCAGACCAACACCAGGCCTTTGTGGTTCCGCACGCTCCTCGCCGAAGGTTTAGATTCGAGATCATCGCCCATATGACTGGGCAAAGATTCGAGATCCTTGCCAAAGGTTCGATTCAAGATCATCACGCAAAGTTTGAGCAAGCATAGGAAGCCACCAACAGACTTTCATCCGACGGCGGAGGCCTCATGCTAGCAAGGTTTGAGCCCTCGACCCTTCTTTACCCATTGTTTCCCAGCCTTCCCGATTGTTGCATGCTCCTCTTTCATGCACATTCCCTCTTCTTGCTCCTGCCTGTCCTCTGTTCCATTGTTCCCATACCATACCTCGCCTTTGATCATCTTAATTCATTGGGTTAGCACCCCAACGTTTCAATTCGCATTTCACCTCAGCTTTTCCTCCAGTATAGACAACACATTCGCCGTCCATTATCTGATCGTACTTTGTGGACCTTCCTAACTGGTCTCAAAATGGCTCAAGGGTTGCATCCGCCTAACCAATGTAAGTTCTCCTGTTATCCAGTCTCATGGACACATTGAGTGGATGAACTTGCGCCATTCTGACTCTTTCGCCCGTACGCTGTAACACTCAGACTTTCAATTAATATCGACAGTGGCATCCAATACCCAATGGAAGTGCTTAGTCTGCAAACGACTGATGGGCCACTATGGGCCGCATTCTATCTCGGAGCCTCACCTCGCAGCTGCCGCACATTATGAGGCTTCAATAGCGGCCGACATCGCAATGATCCCCGGGTTGGCTGATTTAGAGCCCATCAGATCACCATCACCGCCCCTCCAAGAAGACATCTTTCTTGACGATGAGCCACAATCAGACCCCCAGAGACGCCCTCCGTCACCTATCTCATACCTACGTGCTTTTCAACTTGCCTCTGCCAATCAACCTAGCGAGCCGGAAGACTCCGACCAGGAAATTGACGTCGACAAGCTTCTCCAAGCTATTCATGCCATGGACGACGACGACTGGGGTCCGAACGACGAGGCCGAGGATGAGGCTGTCCTTGAGGCCGATTTGCGTACGGGCAACCTATTGGACTCCTCCGAGTGGTTCCCTTTCAAGAAGAAAGAGGTAAGTCACACGTTGAAAATGAACCTCGAGAACTTTACATCCTAACACATTCAATCTTTCGTTTGGACAGCACGTTGCCGCCTTACTGATCATCGGCTCAACTCGAAGTATTCTATCACGGTCCCAATACCACCGAATTCGTGCTATATTGCTTATATGCGAAGTTCACTTGCCAGAATGGGGGGCGCTACGTGCTTTAACTAAGCGGCTCAAGAAGGATCTTGGCCTTCAGGTCTCTGAACGGACTAGTCCCCATGACAAGCCTCTTTTTGGCTTAAAGGTGCAGACCATCATAACAAATGTGGGTATTCCTCTTAGATTTCCGCGCCGAGCAACCGATGTCTGATCCTCTGGCCCTCTCCCTTCACAGGAACTCGCCAATCCTTTGGTCAGCCCTTTCTTGGTCACGCTTCCCGAATTGCCGACAAACGAAGCCATCAACTGATTAGCGCAATCGCAAAAATGGCGGGAAGGGTTTAGCAAAGAACTTCGCGTCCAAATGGTTGTCTCCCGAGGCAAACACTGGTTCATATACGAGCCAGTGCAGTTGTTTTCTCAGCAAGTTCTTGTCCCGGCGTATTTTTATCAGGTTAATGGGCGCCCAATGGCGAAATGCCTCCCAACAACCATCCGGCAATGTCCAGAACATCCATCAGCTCGTCGAATCGTCATACCTTCCGAGAAATCATTCGACTCCGAAGATTTTGTGACCATCGACGTGAAAGAGCTTTGGAAAACCTCTGCAGACATCATGCTTCAAGAAGGTACAACCATTCAGCCGTATATGGATCGTCCGTCTCTCTTCTATGAATTCCTGCCCATAATTGCTCGTGATCTGACTCTCCTTTCTCATTTCGGACCGCAGAGGAAAGCCCGGACGGTTGCATCATGCAAATCCCAATCACCAATCCTTGGCGCTTGCGAGCCAATGGAAAAGTGATCAAGCACATCCCCCTGACCTTGTATTCTGACGATACGTCAGGAAACGTATCGAAATCTTGGAACAAGCACATGAGCATTTTTTTTACACTCGCTGGCCTCCCTCCATATATGACAAACGAGGAGTATAATATCCATTTTCTGGCGACCTCTAACTGCGCTTCTGCGCTGGAATTGCTCGACGAAATTGTCGATGATATCAAGTGGGTTCATCACCTTACCATCTTACCTTTTTCCCATGACATTCTTTCGGACAAGCTAATTACTATGGTATGATACCAGTGACCACAGTTCAAATGGGTTTTTGGCGCACGACCACGTCACAGGCGATGATGTCTTGGCGATGGTGGTGGTGTTGTTTCACCTCGGCGATGGGCCAATGCACGCCGAAGTAACCAATACCACCAATCCTGCGAACACCTTGAACCCTTGTCGCATGTGTGATTTACAAGTAACGCACATGTGTGACAAAAAGGGCGAGCAGTACGTCTCGGACTTTATTGGGGTGGACTTAGACGGCGACCAGGTAAGTCTCCCCTCCGTTTGTTCACCACCGGTGATTTCAGTCGTCATGTTAATGTGTATGGACGTATTGTTGTCACTAATGCTGGCCTTTGCTCTCTTTGCTTTCTCTTTGAACAGTTCTCCTTGCCAAAACGCGATTGGAACGACACGCGAGCAAGAGCGTCACGATTATGGGAAATGGCTCAGAGACCTCACAGCAAAACTGCGGTCGAGGCAGAGGCGCGCAAACACGGTTTCCGTGATTCTGTCTTGGACCATTTCCTCAAAATGGTTGCCGACGCCCCCGAAACTTGCAATGTGGCCCAACTGTGCGAGGGATTGACCCTGCAACTGGGTGCCCGTATGTTCAACCCAATGTTGCGCCTAAAAGGTGCGTGGGTATTTGCCAATTCAAGGATGTATTGGATTTATTTTCATGGATTTTCCTTTTGATTGTTCACAGGATTCGATGGACACCAAGACACGCCGGTCGAAACTCTCCACGTGGTACTTCTCGGCATTGTCAAATATTTGTACCGAGACACCATGAAGTCTTTGGGAATAATCAAGCCGGGATCGAAACGCTACCGTGAATTGTCGGCTAGGTGGCGTGCGTTCAACACAAAAGGCTTGAAGATGGCACCTATTCAACCCAAAACGCTCATCGTCCACTATCAAAGTTTAGTCGGCAAGGACTTTCAGGCAATCCTTCAGGCAGTTCCTTTCGTGTTATTTGATTATATAAAGGATGAAAGACGGCGCTTGTGGACAGCGCTCGCCATGCTTGGCAGTTACATATTTCAACATGAAATATCTGACATGGAACTGTATCTGCAAGACATGGACGCCACAATTCTGCTTTTTTTCCATCAGCTAATCCAGGACACGGCGCAATGGGTCAACAAGCCCAAATTTCACATGTTGACCCATTTGAAGGACTCAATCGAGCGCTTTGGACCCGCCATCCTGTTCATGACACAGAAGTTCGAGTGTTATAACGGCGTTTTGCGTTGTGCATCAGTGCATTCGAACCGTATGGCACCTGGGCGCGACATCGCTGAGACATTCAACAGCTTTCAAATGATGCGAGCCCTCCTTTCCGGTAACACTTTCTTTCACAAGGAATTGGAAGCGTGTGTCGCGGCTGGACCTCAAGTTCGAAGACTCCTGACCTCTATGCCTGAGTTGTCTAAGGCTATGGGACTTGACCCAAAAGCTAATCAGGCGGCGGTCTTTACTGCTGGTCGTCAGTTTATTTCTTTTGAGTCACCATTTAAGTCCTTTTTCACTGAGGTTTGGTACCTCTCAGCTCGCGTCGAGGTTTCAAATGATGTGCCGGACTTTCTCGCAGAGGAAAGCCCGACTGTATTGTGGATAGAACTTCAAACCGTCGTTTTAATCAACCATCAGACACTTGCGAAAAAACATTTTGTCAAGGTGAGTGGCCTCTGAATGCCGTATCTCAGTGGCTTGTGATCACGCCGACTAACCGCTTACATTTGCCAGCTCAAGAACGGCAACGGTGTTTTCCAAGTGGTAGCCATCTGGAAGCCGGAAAATCAATCGGCCAACAGGACAGTCATCCTCCTTCAGGAGACCCAACACGGTGCCTTATCTCCTTTTTATGGTATGCGCGAAATAATCAGGACGGCACGCCAAAAATGGGTCAAGATTATCGTAAGCAAATTCATCAATGACCACTCCGCTTCGATTGTCTTTGTCATACTTATATATAATCTAGGACCTTCTTTGCATTTTGAACGTGCAACACAATTGTCACCGTTCAAAATGCGAAGTCGCAGAAGGTGCAAAGAAACGCCTTGAAAGAAGGGAAACATCAGCAACCATCAGCACCATTGAACATATTGAAAGCGACTGGTTCATCCTGAACAGCGGAAGCCACTACTCAGCCGAAACGCATCGAGCAGTGGCCAATGTGGGGGCTCGACCACTCTCCCCTTCGGAATGGTCGGCAGCATTCGAAAAAGGCCTCAAAGTTTGGAGGGTCTAGTACACGGTTTCAAGTAAACAAAGGCAGGGCAAAAAAAGCAAGGGTAAACAAAAAGAACAAAATGAAGAATCAGTTGATGAAACAGATTCTTCAGCTGATTGATCGCTCTTGAGACCGAATCTATTTCAATTTTATTGTATCCAAACTCCCCTCAGATGCAATCAACCTTTGCAATTTTCGGAGACCCACCATTTTTCTTCCATATGATCACGGTTTGCCTGTAATGGCAATGGTCCAAACCAAAACAGACCTCATTCCACTGACTGTCGGGAATGTTTCCCAACGAGGAAATCAAACGCAAGACGCGCGCGCGCCAGTCGCGTTTGCCGCAACTTGAATGTACGCACCGACCAATGACAGATGGCCAAACCCCTGGATTCATTCGCGTGGGCGACGGAGCCTTGTGAAATATAAAGACAGACCCAGGTTTTACTCTGTCTTGTCTCATTTGTCATTCTCGACGCATCTGAATTAACAAGCCCATTTAAACTCACCATCTTCACTTCGGGTCCTTTGTAAAACCCTCAATTTTCGAAACCATCTCACTCTTCATTTTAAAAACAAACCATCGACGTCCTACTTCAAAATGTCAGCTCCATCCGGCCAGCCACTGTCTTCTCAAATCGCTTCTCAAAGCAATCGCACCCAACCGTACTCGTTGAACACTCCGAGGGGCAACAGTAAGCTGTTCTGCCCTGCGTCGGTCTGATTACGAGTGCGAATTGAAACACTTCACCATTCTCTGCAGAAACCCCAGCGGTTGGAACCGCCGGTTCTGCCAACCGCGCCGAGGCGCGAAGCATCCGAGGGCAAGGGTCTCAAGCCTTGATGAGAGGAAATGATGTTGTAAGTGCCGTCTCTCTCAACATCATTGGTCTCCCTCCGGACATGATCACCTATTGGTTTTATGGTAGAACAACGACAGCGAGGGTCAAGCCAATCGCATAATCGATGCGATTACCGGATTATCGGCTAAGGTAGAAAAAGAGATGCTGGTCATGTGTGACAGCCTCCGTCAAGAGATTGAGGCCATGTCGAGCAAGGTCGATGAAGACATCGGCCAGTTGTCCCAACTGGTGGACGAACAGATCGCTTCGGTGTCAAACAAGCACCATGAGGACTTCATCACACTGTCCCACAAATTCGACCAAATGAACGAAGACCTCGCAGGTAATTTCGGTGGACCACCCAGTGGTGCTACTGCAGGCGCTGCTCCGGTATCAGTCGCGCCTGCGCTCCCTGCCCCCGTTTGGAACTATTCACCCGAGCTTAAAGTGCTTCCACTGCCACCTCTTTCGTTTTTAGGTGTCTTTTTTGCTCATTCGTTTTTCTCCTCTATCGTGTGTATGCAGAATCGGGTGGATGCTTTTGCATATCAATCGGTAGCGTTACCAAACATCGCCGCGTATACCAGACGTGAAGGCCCCAATGGCGCGGTGTTGGCCAATTCGTTGTTTGCCACCATTAAGGTAGGTCACATGTACATGATGATACGGCCTTATCTTCTCATTCTGATTGCTTACGTCTTTCGCGACACAGCGGGAAATCAGAAACATCCCAGGCACCTGGGCTACCGAACAGCTTCCTCCATTGGTTAATGGAGTCGCGGACGTTGGGGCAACCCAAAGGTACGCGACTCTCGTTAAGGATGCTGGGAAACACGCTCGAGAGCGTATGCACCTCTTAGTCAGTCGAACCTCCCCTCCTTCGTACCCTTTTTATACCCTCACTTTTTGAATTCTCTTTCTAATTACTGTGTGTTGTGGTACCCAGGTGTTGCACAACATCAAGGGGACCGTTGCAGGCACGGTGCCCTGCCTCAAAGTTCTCATCCATCGCGTGAGTCACTCTCGTCTATTTCGCTTATTTCGACCGAAACCACTGATCCCTGAGATTGTGTTCTCACTCGGCGTAGGTTGCCAAACACTGTGGTGACACCGCCGAGGGCCTTGACGATGAGGCTTATTGGGTCCACGCGCCTTACGAAACACGCCTCCGCATTGCCTATCTTGTGAGAAGTGTAACTCATTTAATAATCAGTTTGGGAGAGGTGCTGACTGGGTTTCTCTTGTTCCAGCGGCGCAAAGCTATACGCATATTTCAATCGCGCCGACGAGGCGGTGCCGGGGGTAATATCTGGGCGCGAGTGGACGCACAACTCGCCGCTTTCAGTGCTCAAGGGACCTTATATAGTTCCGCGTAAGTCCTTCAAGCACTGATTAGATTGTTTTGCAATACCCACTCAACAAAAACTTCGTTTCAGGTTTTACAAGTTGATTTACGATCAAGATCGTGAAACCTTTAATGGCGAAACAATGTTTTCAGAGATTGACGAAGCGGAAAGATTTGATCTACCTTCAGAAGATGAGATCCACGGCATGATGGAGCTTATTGAACAAGCAGGAGGCTCCTTGGTGGGAATGCTTAATTGATTCACGCCCTGCATTAGCGAATGGGAAATCTCGAGACTCCACTTGTTCCTTTCCTTTTTGTTTGTCTCTTTGGAGATCAAAGTTGTAGAGGAGATAGTATATCATCCATCCATTATGTGCCTTTTTGTAACCTCTTCTGCGAAATTCACAGGCTTTCATGCCCATCGCTCAACTCTCATGAACTGGATGTGGAGCTATTGCGCGCCGCGAATGGGCCTTTTTGGGCAGGTATTTTATTTTTATTTTTATTTTGGGGATTTGACCGACACCAAAAAAAGCCCAACAGCGGTCTTGTGGCCATTTATAGGCCTTCTCGTCCGCCAAAATTCCGCACAAGGCCGTTTGGCAGGTGGCGAGAGGCCGGCACTGGGCGTCTGTAAGGCGGATTGTTGACGCTTTACAGTGGTCACAATCCTGGCGAGCCAGAGACCGGTTTTCACTGCGGAGAGAAGGGCGGTCTGAAGCCAGCCGGTATTGACCAGCCTCAGACGGTCAAGGTGCCTCCGTGGTGTAACAGTTCATGACACAGTCTCACAGTGACAGAGCTACAGATATGTAGACAAAGGGAAGCGGAAGGAACAAAGTTGCATAGGATATATCACGTGATGCTGAGATAGTGTGGCTGTATCATAAATCAAACAAACCATTCGTCCTTTTGTTTTTTATTTATTTTTTTATTTCATTGCTTTAAGTGTTACTAGAGCCTTTCGGCTATTGAACACTGCATATGTTTTCCAGCACCGGTAAAACCCCTCTGGCTGTGTCAGGGGAAAGGTGAGCTGTTGGCTGTTTCATCTACTGTACATTTTTAACTGAGGAACATGCTGTGGCGCTAAAGGATGAGAGTGAGGAAAGGAAAATCAGTCCTCTGGAGGATGCCTGTCTGTTGGCAGGGCTTCGTCTGCTATGTTGGCCCAGACCCAGCGACTTTTAAGCCGCCACGTTCTGTCGCAATAATGAGCTATAGCCTTGTACGCTATGGGTTTGTTTAGAATTGATGTGTTTAGTGGGAGGTTGAGAGCTTTGATATCTTTCTCGAGATGTTGTCGTTCTGTCTTGAACCTTACACACGTAAATAGGAAATGTTCTACTGACTCGACTCCTTCTTGGCAGTCGCAGCTTGGGTCTCGAATCTGTTCGAATTTGCTAAGATATTGGTTCAGATGTACATGTCCTGACCTTAGTTGTGTGATTACTCCAATAGAGTGTTTCTTGAGGGCTGAGATGTATTTTAAGTGGCATTTTTGTGATGGTTTTTGGCCGAGTCTTTTCAGGTCTTTTTCGTCAGTGATGTCGGAGTTTTTTGATCTCCACTCTTTTATCGCAGTTAAGAAACTAGCTGTGTTTGGTGTTGCTCTAAAAGTACTAGGTAACTTCGTGTTAGCTTTCTTGTTGGCTATCCTGTCCACCACTTCGTTGCCATGAACGCCAGCGTGGCCTGGACACCAACGGATGGTTACCTTCATTTCGGGGAAGGTTCTGTGTAAGTACGTTAAAAGTTTGTAAGTTTCTTTTCTATCGTCAAGAGTAGTAATAGGGAGTTTGTTTGATCTGAGATCTTTTATGACGCTTTGATTGTCCAACAGGATAGTTGTTCGTCTTGTGTGAATGGACGCAGTGCTTAACGCCATGGATAGGCCGATCTGGACCCCCCGATACTCCGCCTGGTATATACCGTGGGTTCTAGCGGTTCCTAGGTGTTCGGCATTCGATTTGTTGGTGTTCTTGCACCATGCGGCTGCCGCTGTTGTGCATTTTGGGATTCTAGAGCCGTCGGTGAAGATCACCAGGTGTTCTAGAGTTGCTGTTAGTTTGTTCGCATTGATTTTTGCCATTTCTTCGTTCTCTTGGATAATTGTTGAATAGTTCGTAGGTCTCATGAGGATATCTGAGGGGTCGAGTGGTATTTGGTGAATGAATTCCTCCAGCTCCTTGCTGACTGGGTGTTGAAAGAACCGGTGGAACGGGTTGTGGTGGCTCTTAGGGTTTGAGTTCTGGGCCTGCTTCACAAACCCATGTATGGGGGAGTAAGAAGGTTTTGTTAGAGCGTTTGCCATAAAATTCATGACTTTGCTTTGAAGTCTAATTTTTGGAGGGATCATATTTGCGTCGTGTCGTAGAAAAACTGTCGGTGTTGATGAAAGCGCTCCCAGAGCAGCTCTTGCGCACGTGTTGTCAATTGTAGAGAGGTCTTTGGTGAAGTATTGAGGCGGTTCGAAGGGCATCCATGCAGCGACCCCGTAGTCGAGTGCTGTGTGGATGGTTGTTGTGATCAAAATATTCATTAGTCGTGGTGAAATTCCCCACTCTGTTTTGGCTAGACTTGCTAAGAAACCTGCCCGCTGTCTGCCTTTTGCTAGGACATCTGTCCTGTGTTGTGAGAAAGTCAGTTTGTTGTCTAAGGTTATACCTAACCATCGTGCCTTGTCCTCCGGTGAGATGCTTTTCCGGTCTGCAAAGTTAATCGTGGGGGGATCCTCTAATGGTTTGGGGCTGTAAACGACCCAGAACGTTTTCTTCACGTCGAAGATTGCGCCGTGGTCTTTTGCCCAATTTTTCTGGCGAAAAGCCAATGTTTGCATGCGAGATTTGAGCTGGTGTTTGTCAGTTGCCGTGGTGAGAAGCACTACGTCGTCAATGAAACCTAACGCTGTGGCCGTTTCAATCGAGTCAGTTATTTCTAGTAAAGTGTTATTGTAGAGGAGGTAAAGGAGAGGTGAGAGGGGAGAGCCCTGTGGTAGGCCGTGGGTTAGGTCAAAGGGCTTCGATTCGAATCCGTTGAATGAGAGGGTAGTTCGCTGATTTTCTAGGAAGTTGTTGAGGATGTTGATTGTTTGGCTATGGAAGCCTTTTTGTTCCAGTATTGCCAACAGTCTTGGGTGGTGGACCGATGGGAACGCCGATTTCACATCTGCAAAGAGAGCGCCTACAATGTTGCCTTTTGTCCACTCTCTACGTATCCAGGAGACTAGGTGTGTCAAAGCTTCATGACCAGACTTGTTAGGTCTGCCGCCGTAGTGGCCTTCGTGTAAGAGCTTCTTGCTTTCCACCTGTGCTGAAAGATGTTTTGTCAATAATTTCTCGTAAATCTTGCTCAGGGTGAGCAGCAGTGCTATCGGTCTGTAAGCCGACGCCGCTGTGTAATCTGGTTTTCCCGGCTTCGGGATCATGATAGTCTTGGCGACTTTCCAATCTTGTGGAATTAGTCCTAACTCGGAAATCTGTAGGAAAAGCGTTCTGACGTGAGTTTTAACCTGTTGCCAGACTTTACTCCATACCCAATTTGGTATCCTGTCTGCTCCCGGGGCTTTCAGAGGCGGAACACTTGTGATAACTGCTTTGATGTTTTCCTCAGTTAGGTACGAGAAGAAATCTGGCATTATAGCTTCGGTTGTTCGGGTTGCTGTGTCTATAGGAAAATTGAGAATTTCAGTATCCTCAATTCTGCAGGGTGCAGTAGCCACACAAGTTGTGTGGAAGAGAAGCTCAGCTTTTTCATCATTCGTTGAGCATATCTTTCCTGAGGTTTCTACAAGGGTGTTGACTAGAGGTGAAGGTTTTCTTCCTGAGGCAAACTTTTTCGCCTGAAATAGTGTTTCGTGTGTTAATGTTGAAAGGTACGTTTTCCAACTATCTTCCTTCAGTTTGTCAACTTTTTTGTTGAAGATGTTTCTAGCTTTCCGGTAGAGTAATTTGTTTTCATCTGATTTGTTCATTTTGAATTGGCGGTTAAGTTTTTGTGCTTCCTTCCTTAGTGGATCTAAGATTTCAGGCCTCCACCAGTGTTTGTGCTTTCCTGGTGGAGCCCTGTTTGGTGAATTGTTGTTGAGTGCGTTGATTATGGTGTTTCGTAAGTTCCTGTCAAATTGGTCAATGTCGTCTTGTGAGGTAAGTCTTGTTACCTTTGGTAATGTTTTTCTCAGTTCCGTGAGTAAAGACACTGTTTCTACCTTATTCCAATTTTTCCCCCTCGTGGGTTGGGAGTTGTCTTCGGTGTCGTTGTTGGGTTTCGTCGTGAAGGACGTTATTAGTGATTGATGGTCGGAGAGATGATTGGTGATGTCGTCGTTGTCTACAAGGCATGTTTTGATTACATCGTCCATCTGTTCGTTTACCCAAACAAGGTCTATTGTCGTGCCTCGTGTGGTCATTGAGTTTAGGCCAAAGGTAGCTTGGCCTACTGGGGATCGTAACTGGAGGTCCCATTTTGACATGAGATCTATCAATTCGTCAGCTGCTTTGTTGGCGGTGTTGCTATGGATCGGGTTCCATACTGGTGAGTGCAAGTTGGAGTCTGTTACTACAATGGTTGGTAGCAGTTGGAGTGTGAGCGGTAAGTTTGTCATGAGGTCATTCCACGCGCTAAAGCCTGTAAAGCTCTTTGGCGTGTTGTATACATTACAGATGAGGAGTGTGAAATTGTTGATGGTGAGCGTGCACGCTGCTACGTCTCGTGAGGGTTTAGAGATCGGGTTCAGTGCTGCCTGAAGATCCTTACGGATGTACAGGCATGCTCTGGGTCTTGAATCCTTGTGCTTTGTTGCGGGTGTTGGGCTGATAAGCGTCCAGTTGGTTTGATTAGGTGGGAGGTAATCGAGTCTATTGATGTGGGGTTCTTGTAGGGCTATAATTGAGAAATCATTAGTTAGGCTGTGGTTAAATAGGGAATGCATTACATGTGGTGAGCGATGACAGTTGAGTTGTAAAATCGCCGCAGTGTCTTGTGATGTTATTATTTTTCGAAGACGATGTTCTATCATTTGGATAGGTTCATCTCGTTGTTGTCTTCGGGTGTCTCTATGACTACTAGCTTGGGCGAGCTGCTTGGATTATAGGGTCCGGCGCTTGCCGCAATCCTTGTAGGGCAAGACGGGCTGAATGGGTGGTGGATGATATCCACGGGATTGGTTGCAAAGAAAGTCTTGAGATTGGTGAGCGGCTCAAGTTTTACCTTTTTTCTCGCACATGCTGTGCATTTCATGTCAGTCTTACCTTTTTGGGGGCAATTGTGCGTGTGGTGTTTGTCTCCACACAGGGGGCAAAGAGGCTCTAAGGGGCACGATGGGGCGGTGTGCCCAGATTTTTGGCAGTTGTAGCATCTCGGAGGGGGTGGACCACTTTTGAACGTGAGGTGTTTCCCCCTACCGTGCCAGATCTTTGTGGTTACGCACTGCTGTACTTGCTCCTCGCTTCTCAATCCAATTAGGATGGAGGAGTGGCGCTTGTTAGGATCATCCAGAGCTTTTGGATTAAGCCACCGGACGAACAACATGTCATTGAGTAGACTTCCATTGCATGCTTGGAGCTCCTCACAGTGATCTTTTATATTTGGATCAAAAGTTGTGGAAATGCCGTTCACGATGATCTCGTGACGGGCTTCTTTCAAAGTCAAGTTTTTAGAGAAACCCTGCACCCATGTGCGTGGTAGAGCTCTAACTCTGGCTGCGAGTGCGGCGGATTCAAAGAACACATCGATGTCGTTTGATGGGTGGCGGCGTATGCTTTTGACCTCGATTATGGCCTCCTCGTCTGGTTTGGCTTTCATCTTGTAGGCCCTAAATACCACATTAAGCTCATGTATCACTTTAGCATTTGACAGGTCTGGACAATACCAGAACCGCTCCACAACATATAGCGGTATTGGAGCGGTATTGGAGCGGTTTTTACACCGCTATATTGACCACTATACGTAGCGGTGGCTCTGCTCCGCCATCCCAAGGCGAGAAAACCATTAGCGGTCTGACCGCTCCGATATGGGAAGGGTCTGAGGGCACTTCAATATGCCTTTTAGCCCTTATAGCAGCGATATATAGCGGTATCGGAGCGGTAAAATACCTTCCGCTCCAATACCTTGTGATATTTTTTTAAAAAAAAATATCGGTCAAGTATCGGTGATCTCATAGCGGTTACTCCGCTCCGATACCAAAATGGGTTGAAATCCATAGCGTATCGGAGCGGTTCTGGTGTTGGTCTGGATGCGTGATGCTGGCACCCGGTTCGTGTGTTAAAGTGATGAAATTTGTTGATTTGGCTTTGAGGGGCTGTTTCGATGGATGCGTCTTTGCCTGGTTAGGTCTTGGGTTCGCATTGGAGTTGTTTGCTGGGGCATGTTTGGATGCAGCCAGCGCATATGACGGGGCCTGTGGTCCGCTGCGTTGATGCTGAACAGGTGGCCTGTTTGTTGATGAAGACAGTAGCTCTAGGATGGCGTCAAGCTTGTCGTCGGTCTCCTTACCTTTAAAGATAATCGATCGGGTCTTTTGTTGAGAGCCTGAGAGGGCTGCTGGGGTGGTGAAGTTGCGACGTGCGTCTTCGTACATGATCTGGTCGTAGACCGATCCTGTCAAGATCAAGATGTCTGCCGCTGTTTCGACATCGACCGATACTTTCTGGGCTTTCTTCGATTTGTTGGCCAGGGGGAAGCCTGCCTTTACAACTTCCAGGAGTTTACCGACCATTTCCTTAAGAGATGGTGAATCGGCTCCTCCTGGGAACAAGTTCTGCATGCGGTTCGTCCTAGGACTCCCCGTTAATTCAGATGCTTGATCTGTCGCGATGACTCCCGGGGTGTCTAGCCTGGAGCGTTTCTTAGCAAAACTTCCTAGGTCAGACGACTGGATCGATGGAGAATGGGTAAGGCCTTGACGAAGAGTTGCTTTGTCAAAGGCGAAGGGAGTTGGAGGTTCGGTCGGCTTGGGCCTGTCTTGAGGCTCAACCGGGTTAATAAACGCGTTGGACGCGTCGCGAGTCGGTGAAGTGTTCTTTGGAACGCTCTGATCCTTCTTGCCTGGATCCGGCGCGTCGTCGACCTCCATGTCGGCCGATGTCGCGTGTTGAAGGTGTTTTGAGAGCGTAGAAAAACTTAGGATAATGAAAATTTGAAATCTGGACGAGTACTTGCGCAGTCACGGACCGGGTCACGTGACTAGTTAGTAAAACGTGGTAAGAAGTCAGATTCCTCCTTCGTCCTTTTGTTGACCATCTCAATTTCAAAGCGATGAGCTCGAACTCGTAAAATTCATTTATCATTTCATCAACAATTCACCACCACATTCTCAGCACAGATATCTTCGAATCGAATTTAAGGAATCAAGCTCAAAGCTAAAAGAACTGTTATCATGCCACAGGCGAACGGGGTTCAGGCGAACCTCATCTGTAATGGAATACCTCTGACCGAATACCCCGGCCTCTCGTCCGATCCTAACACGGTGTTGTGCGAATCTACGCCTGGCCAAACTTTTGAGGTAGAGTTCTTAGGACCGGAGGCACCTTCAGATTGCGTAGTCAAGCTCTACTGTGATGGCGTCTGCATGGATAGCTATGTGTACCCTCGAAATCAGCTTATGAAAGCGACTTTTCGTGGTATCTATCTTCCGAACGATGACGCAACATTATTACCATTCAAGTTTGCGAACGTCGAGCTTTGTGAAGAAGATGACAGTCACCCAGAGCAAATTGTCAAAAACCTTGGCACTGTGTCTCTGGAGGCCTTCCGTTGTACCTTGGGTCCCAGGAAACCAAATAGTGATAGTGTTATTCCAGCAGTCGCATCAAACAGCAAATTCTCTGAACGGAACAAGAAAGCCAGTAGATTCCACA
>NW_006768893.1:56161-56515 GCF_000204055.1 Melampsora larici-populina 98AG31
AAGATACAGAGATCCAAGTCAAACCGACAGCCCACCATCCCAAGTATAATGAGTTGATATGAAACTGAGTGTAAACAAGTATAAGAATGTATGACCACTATGATAAAAGAAACTAAGTATAATTAAAGTTGATTTTCACTTTTGATTCACAGGAGATTGGGCTAGTCTACAAGTTTCCTGCCGAAAGCCAAGAGCCTGCTATGTTGGGTCTTGGTACATTGAGAATCAAGTGCAGGGGAAAATCAATTAAATTGAGAAATGAAATTTCCTTTGAGAGTTGTCAAGGGCTGAACAATATTCAGGGCAAGTACACTGGATGATCTTTTCAGATAATGATCCTCAATTGAAAAGTGA
>NW_006768893.1:56944-57917 GCF_000204055.1 Melampsora larici-populina 98AG31
AGGCTCTCTGCTACCATATCTTGGAAAGTATTCTTTAGAGCTTGTGGAGAGCCTTCCTGGTAAGGTTTCGAGACTTTTTTATTCATGGGATAGCTGGCCTTGTCAATGATAAATCACTACTTCCCACCTCCTCTCACCCTCAAAGACACTCTCATGGATTTGCATGTCACCATCTGAACTTTATAAATCAGCAGTTAGAATACTATGTCTGAGACAAACTTCGGCCCAATTTGAAGAAGTTCCAGATCACAAAAGGTGCACATTTTCTTTCTTGTAGCAAGGGTGAAAGTTCAAAAGCCTTGTGTCAACAACATAGATTTGAGATGATTTTTGATGGGAAATTCACTGACAATGAAGAACAGGTTTTGGCTGTTTATCAAGGCAATCTTGACAATGGCTGGGAGACAAGTTCTGAAGTTAACCGTGATATGTATATTGCTCTCCTTCAGTTTGTTTTTGTTTAGGTCATGTTGCAATCAATATCAATTTTATCCAGGTTATGGGGTCTTTTCTTGGTGGCCATGAGGTACAATGTTCACTTCATTTATACATCAACATGCAATTCCACACAGGCATTAGAACTTGAAGCATGTACAGTTGATTTTAAAAATGTTGACCAATGTTTGCCTTTTGGCTTGGATTCTTGTCAAGCTTTGTGAGATTGACTGTATATGTCCATTAGCACCTCAGGCTGAAAGATTTGCAGATTTATTTTTGTTCCCTTCCATTTGAATGTATTTTTTGACACCAACAACTTGAGAAAAGACATCTTTGTCTCAGGCCAAGATTGGTGTTTGAGTTTGTTTGCACCAATACTGTCTCTCAAAAATCTCTCAAATCTTATCTTCAGAGAGAGACTTTGAAAAGTTCAAGGGTAACATGTGGCACATCAATGTACAGATTCTGATCAGGGTATGGAGTCCAAGTTTTTGGCTATGGTGAGAGAAAATAAATGAGACAACAAGTTTCCAAT
>NW_006768893.1:83290-87565 GCF_000204055.1 Melampsora larici-populina 98AG31
CCATCGTGCAATCTGCCGCCTTGTCTCAGCTTTAGTTTTGATATCTATCAGGAATGCATCGGCTAAGTTGCTAGCACGACGAAGTTTTGAGACGCGAGCTAGCCAGTGAGTAAGTGCTTGATGTCTGAGTAGATCAGCCCGAGTACGTTCCGCTCGCGCGGCTCGTGCTTTCAGCCACCATAGCTGAAAAGATCCGTTCGAAATTAAGTTAGTCAGGTATTAAAATTAACACGCGTCTGAATAAGGCAGTGGGACCTACGGCTATTGCTTCACCAACCCATTTTTGCTGCTGATGTTGGAGGTGATCAGCAGCAAGTTGGGCAAGATACTGTTTCCACCGTTTATGTCGACTTTCCTCTGTTGCCTCACGCCATTTTGTAAGCGTAGCAAATTTCATCCTTGAGTTCCATATTAAGTATGTGTATAGAAGACAAATCAGTTTCTATTGATGAAGGAAAGACGCGTAAATGCACCTTACCTAGTTCGAGCTACACCTTCTACCATCCTTACTTCTCGTCGCCTTTTACCTACTTTTGCACGCCATCTTCTCCACATCCTTCCAGAGACAAGCAGGGTATGTGCACGTTCCACTTCAGTCAAAGTGAGTGTGAACCGGCGGGTACGAAGGCTCCATAGATGAAGTGTCCGAATTCGAAGATGTTCTGAACGAAATTGATCGGAAAGCGCGTCAAGAGGATCTAGAAGTTTAGAACTCGGAGATGATCGGGATTGGAACCGGTCAATTACGTTGGGAGTTGATTGAATTGATGGTCGTGGTTGGAACCGGTCAATTACATTGGGAGTTGATTGAATTGGAAAAAGCGATCCTCTCCGTAATGAGGGAGATGAAATGAGAGGTGATCGAGTAGGCGCGATGATGGTAGTGGTGCCCTCTTCTTCTTGATCGGAATGCTCCGTTCCATTGGGTTGACTAGGCGCGATTGAACTGAATGATCCCTCTGGTAGTTCACTTTCTTCAAACAAGCCTTGATCTACACAAACGCGAGACCATTTTTCACTCCAATCTGTACCGGAAACAAGACTGAGTTTGAGTAAAAGTGAATAAAACCGATCATCCAGACGTGGGTCAAGTTGATGAAGTGCCAAAACACGCTGATATGGATCCAGGAGAGCACTGAAGATACTAGAACCCGGTGGTGCTTGCAAGATGATCTCGTTTAAGATTTCAGCATCTCTTGGTGATACAATTGGAAAGGATGGTCTTGAACTTGAAGCTGATGATGAAGCTGATGAATTAATTGAAAAACTAAAAACCATGTTCTCTTCCTCAGAAATCTTGAAGTGGTCAACAGTCAGTCAAGTACAACAACTTTGGTCAACTGTCAACACACAGATACATATGTACACGGATATATGCGGGTCACGAGTTTTGCAAAGTCCGCAGCATCCAGATAACACTCAAAATTCTCAATTCTATATTTGGAAAGACGTGTCTCCTTGGATCATATGTACCCAGAAGCACACAGCTCAACCAAAGCTAGCATGCAGTTGATCTTATGCAAAAGGAATATGTATTCTCATTATTTGTATGCGCTGATTTACTTGATCAATTTCCAGCCTTGCCCCACAGAGATCCATATACCTGATACTACACAAAACCCAACCCAACCTTTATGGGGCTTGGAAGGACCATCTGTTAGCATATTTCAGCATACCTTGGTTCCATGCTTTTTATGGCTCCATCCCCAGTAATCGGGCCAAGATTCTTTGAGAAATTTGTTGATCAGGGTGGGTGCGCAAAGGATTCAGGGAGTCCTCTTTGTTAGCTTGACCAAACTCTCATAACCCCTTGGGAAGAGTATTGAGAATTCTCTGTTTGTTAGAGTCAGTACATATGTAGATAGGATATTCAGGGCGTAATCAAAATCACCACAGGTTGTTTTCCTTTCCACAGCCAACAGATACCTGGTATCAAATAAAGATTGCACAGCAAAGCATGGTATCTCCACTTGATCGCCATTGAATTCAAATGCAATTCAAACATCACAAAGCAAAGCTAGGTTCATCTCCTCCAGTGACCTATAATGTGCTGTAAGTTCTTCTAACAGAAGGTAGATGTGGGTGTTTGATTGATAAAGTAAGTAGTGTTGGCAAACATAAAAGAAGCAAAATTGAAGATATAAATGATGTTGATGTCATTAGCAAAACAAGAAAAGACAAGCGGAGATAATGAAAGAAAAGATGGACATAAATGATATGACAATCAGAGACACATGAATCAGGAGGAAATACTTTACACCAACCATTTGAATAATTTTCATTCATGTTTCATCTAAAATTATATATACAGTCATTCGAGATTCGCTTGGCCAATCTCGAGGTTTTTTTTTTTTTAATACAGACGAAATTTATAAGCATAGCCTTCAAACGGGGCAGGCTAAACAGCCTGCCGCGTCAGACTGCTTCAGTCATCCACCTGCCACCACATCCCTCTTCCACCATCTACCATTCGACTTCGACCTCATTGTTTCACTTCATCGAGTCTACCCAGCCATGGGATTTGTGGCGTACAGTCCTCAGCTGAAAGTCATCGCTATTCACAAACTCGTATCTGGACAATCACCTCAATCAATCAACGAAGAGCTCCTTACCACGATTTCGGACAAGTCCTTTGTGCGATGGAACGCCTTGTACACTCATACTCACGTGGTGATTTGCAATCCGGCTACTTATGACCGAAGAGGCCGCCCAACACTCTACTCTGACGAAGATCGAGAGTTCATGGTTGAACTCATCAATAACGATCCCTGTCTGTTCCTTGACGAGATTCAAGAAGCCATGTACAATCATACTGATCTACTGGCTTGTCGACAAACCATCGCCAACGACCTCAAAGAGCGTCTCTTTCTTACCGTTCACAAGGTTGCCAAAGTGGATCCAAATCAATCTTCTGTATTACAAGCGAGATTCTCTGCGGCTATTGCTCATATCCCATCTGAGTACTTGGTATTCTTAGGTGAGTTTTTCTTTGTTTTCTCTCTTCTGGAAGATTTAAACCTGATTTGTATTGTTTCTTCTCAACTTTGGCTCAGATGAGACTGGTTTAAAATTACCAGATGTACAACGCAATCACCTTCGATCCAAGAAAGGCAAACAACCGAAAGCGTTGAAACGGTCGAGACACGGCTCTCACTACAGCGTCTTGGCTGCGATTTGCGAGATGGGCTTATTAGCAGTCAATGCCAAGCTCAATGCTTACTGTCGAAACGAATTCGAAGCATTCTTGAAACATGTTTTAGTAAGTCGTTTTATGTCTCTTTCTTCATATTCAACAACGAAGCTGACAATAGAATGGTTGTTCAAGTTACCTGTTATGCATCCATATCCGAATCAAAATTTGGTTCTGGTGATGGATAATGCGACTATCCATCACCGCGGATCAATCGAAGCCTTGTGTGAAGACGCAGGAGTCTTATTAATTTATACTTCGCCTTGCTCACCGAAATTCAATCCCATCGAGCAAGTATTCGTTATCTTCAAGGCTTCGCTTCGACGTAATGGCTTGCTTGCAGTGGCTCAAGACAAGTTGAAATGTCTTAAGCAAGTTATGAGTGATGTTTGCACTAGCAATTTCATCATTAGCTTATACACAACCTGTGGTTACAGACCACATAATCAAGAATGAAGAGGGGTATCAAAGTAGAAAACAGTTGATGTTGATAGGGGTTTAAAGTAGTCTTACAGAATATTATGATAAAAATTATTTGTTGTTGTAGATGTCTTTATGTTGTCTTTGCAAAAGCGATCAATGAAATGATTTTTGTGTAATTTCTCCAGTGCCTTTGACCCTAAACTGAAGAAGAGAAGTTTGACTCTTGTGAGTTGTGAGTAATGAGTTTCAAGACACAAATTTCAAGATGTTTCTTAAACTCCAACTTGAGAAACCTCACTTGAATTAAAACTTGGGAAAGTCAAAATAATTCTATTTCTTGCTTCGAGTCAAATTCAAGTTCAAAGAACTCTTTGATTGATAAAAATCTCACTTGGAACTTTGTGTTTGAAGTACCAATTTGTTCACTAAAGAACATTTGCATTACAGAATAGACGTGAACCTTAAACAGATAATAATATATAGCAGTTGTAATTTTATAGTGTACTGTACTATAGCTACAACAATAGGCCCTTTAATAGGACAAGGTCAATACTTTGTTTGATGACACGAGGTAAAACTAGACTCATCCACGAGCTACGTTCTTGAGGTGTTGTCAATATAACACCGCGTTTTCGTGAAGACGAACACGTGGACCAAACTGA
>NW_006768893.1:87901-88681 GCF_000204055.1 Melampsora larici-populina 98AG31
AAAATTTCATCTCGAAAGCCTTCAACCAGCTTCAACCCTCGTCAATCGATCCAATATGTATTCGCTTCATAAGATGCTTGTTCTTTGACTCAGTCAACACCTTCAACAATACACCATCATACTCAAGACTCACAAGCTAATCTTCACTTCTACTTCTTGCTCCTGGCTGCCTTTCCTTCTGCTTACCAATCATCTTCTGAAATCTATCTTGTGTTTCTCAAATATGAATCTAGAATTGAATTGATTTTTCTGTTTAAAAAGTTATTGTCTTTTGTGATGTGCAAATGAAGTCTTGAAAACCAATTTTGATTGAAGGAACGAGTTATCGATGGTTCAATGTCCAGTCAATTGTGTAATCTCAATCAATCGGTCAATTTCAATCAATTGTTCAAAACCAATCAATCATTCAATTTCATTCAATCAGTCGATCTCAATCAATTGTTGAACTCCAAAGAATCTCAAAACACATCACTCTTGAAGGATGAGATAGATAGGAAGTGATGGAGAGTGTTGAATTTGGTGGGACACCTTTCTGTTATCGCGAGCGTGTTCGGACAAAAGCTTGTTGTATGGGGACAAAGGTTGTGTCATATGATGATTACTTGTATCATACATCACCAGAGGATATCTATATGGGTGGATGCGAAGTGGTAGAATGTGAAGTGAGGTGAGGTGAGGCAAGAAACCTTCAAAGACAGTTTGCTATAAGTTGGGATTTTCAACCAAACATGATTTTCTCAAATGTACCCATAACGGAGTTTATTTGAAAAGAACTCGATT
>NW_006768893.1:88781-90697 GCF_000204055.1 Melampsora larici-populina 98AG31
CAATTGGTAATTGCAACCAAACGTACCCCAAGGTATTGTTCGAATTCTGGGAGAGGTCTTGGGGCTGGAGAATCTGATCGAGGAGCAGATTGTTGGGGAATGGGCTGGTTATTGTTGGTGTTGAATGGAAATAGGCCATTCCCAAGCGAGACCATTGGAATTTGAGATACGGCCGAGCCAGAACAAGGTGCTGATGGATTACCGGGTTTCAATTTCGATTTTGCATGATCAATTGGACCATACTTGAACAATAGGCGACGACGTGGGTTTAATTGGGTAGCACCATGACACTTGTGTACCTGTCAGAGCGATCAAGAATGAGTTGATCAAGTTTTTTGAAGTGATAATGTAAAAGAAATAAAAAAACTTACTATATCACTTGCCCAAACTTCAAACATCGAATGGGTCAAGTATATCACCATGGTAGAATCATCTGGCTTGATATAACCCATGCACTCCCTGCCACCAATGTTGGTGTGGCAATAGGAGATCATGAGCTTGTTGAGCTCAGCCTGTATTGCAGTATTAACTCCAATGCTCTGTCCCAGAAGAATAAGTCAAAGTCAAAAAGAAAGAGAAGTTGAGATGATACTCACCAACATCTCAACTTCATGATGTTCACCAGTATCCAACGCATCTGGACGACGGTGGGCGACAGATTGATTGAATTGCAAATCCTGTTCAGAAGGAATCGAGTCATTTGTTAATATCAAGTTGAGAATGTGAAAAAAAAGGAAAGCTTACTCTGGAAACAGTTCAAGCCTTTTTCTTTGGATCCTCCATGATGAGACAGAATCCAACTTCCTTTCCTTTCTTGAGGAGGATCATATTCTTCAAATCATCGAAAATCTCGTCGTTTGGGATTACTGGCAGGGTGGTCTTGCTAAATGTTTCACCGTTACAGACATATCCTTTGAAGGTAAGGTTACCTTCGTCATCAGCGGTCCTGAGAATGTCTCCGCAAGGTGGCTTATTGACGTTGCACGCCTTGAAAAGAGACTCCTTCACGTTGTTGAGAGAGAACCCGTGGATTGATTAATCTTTCAAATGGTACCTTGGTGACATAGTCGATGTAAGTTACAGTCGCCCCGGAGCGTTTCTCAGCATCGGTAAGGTGGATGGGGCTATAGACGTGATACCCTATGCTGGTTCGAGTGGGTACGCTATTGGTAGGAGCTTGAGCTGGTCCGGTAGGAGCTTGAGCTGGTCCGGTAGGAGCTTCAGTTGGTCCAGTAGGAGCTTCAGTTGGTCCAGTAGGAGCTTCAGTTGGTCCACGAGACGGTTTGAGGATTGGACTTGGTGATTGGGTTAGATCCACATGTGGATGTGGATCTAATAGAATGATATAGTCAGTTTTCTTTGGTATTCAAGAGTGAGATAACAGAAATGAGAACTAACCTCCAATGACACGTTCAATTTGTTGGTTGAAAAACTGATTTCCAAACATAGGATCCCTATGATTGGAATCAAAATCGAGCATGATCGCCGATCCAGAAGGTCAAACTTGAGAGGCCATCGGAGTATAGGACGGTAAACCGTGGGGAAAGACTTTGATATCTGAATCTAAAGTTGATGGAAAGTCAGCTTAGAGCTTATGATCAAGGTTTAAAAGAAAGAAAACTACTCACCAGGTTCAATCTTCTGATGATTCTTACAGCGGAACTCGCAAAAACCTGGATGCTTGTATGGATCGATATGGATAATTTCTGAGTCAAGATATTGACGTTCACCGCCGAATCTGACATCTTCCCAGTGATGTCCTGGTCTAAAAAGATAAAAGTAATCAGCTACTCTTCGATTCTTGAGTCAAGAAATGGATACAAAGGAAAACTTACGTTTGGTAATAATAAGCGTGAACCACCTTTCTGCCGAGCCCTCGGGACCCTGAAGCCTTGTCAGGTCCAGCTCGCTGGGCC
>NW_006768894.1:0-62586 GCF_000204055.1 Melampsora larici-populina 98AG31
AGTCTTGGTGTTTCTTTTCCGTCATTTTTTTTAAGATTTAGGATGGGCATTTGTGTTTACTTTGTATCTTTGCTGCTCATTTTTGTAAATTTTCAGTGCTTTTGAATCTTTAGGGATAAATATAGAAGGGTTTGAGTTTTGAAAGTGCAAAAGGCTGGCCAATAACAAGGCTTCAATTTCTATTTTTGAAAATGGTTTTTCTCAAGATAGGAGAGACAGGGGAAATGTGAAAGGCTGTGCCGCCATTTGTTTTTTTATCACAACCTCTTCAGTAAAATTTGTTATGCACTGTGATGATGCAAATTCTGAGAGCTTTGATTTGGCTGCTGAGGAGCTACACCTAACCTGATATTACCCTACAACAACTTTTTTTCTACATAAAATATGCGTATACGCATATTTTATGTATAAGTAGTTTATGGATTGCTACACCTTTTTGAAAATGTGAATAAAGTTTTGATGAAGTTTCATCTGAAGTTCACATTTTATCGTGAACTTTGTCAGAAGTTTGCATTTGCTTTGGGAAAATCAACCCCCCAGACTTCTATTTCTTTCTGCTATTTCTTGGCTGGTTTACCGTAGTTGAATTCTGGCTTTTTATGTACTTATATCCTACACCACTTTGAGTTATACATAACATATGCGTAATTCATCAAAATCCATACACCTCTTGGAAAATGTGCGCAAAATTGTGATCAATTTCACATTATATTGTGAACCTTTCCTGAAGTTCACATATTTATGTAAACTGCATTTATACTTCACATTGTATTGTGAAATTGTGGTGAAGTTCACATTTAATTGTGAACTTCATCTAAAGTTCACATTCAATTGTGAACTTCATCTAAAGTTCAGATATTTTTGTGAACTTCATCTGAGACTGAAGTTCACATTATATTGTGAGCTTCATCTCATTTAATTTTGTCTTTACATACTTGTATGCTACAAAAATTTGTAATAAGGGGGCTCAAGTCAAAATTTTTGCGGCCTTTTTGTAAAAAATTGGGGAAAGTTTTTTACGGTACCTTGCTGTAAAAACTTTTCCCAATTTGTAAAAAAGGACCGTAAGAATTTTGTTTTAGATCTCCTTCTGAGCAGTAAATTTACGCAAATTTGCGTAAAAAAAATTGGGATGTCGTATAACTTTTCCCAATTGCGTAAGATTTTGCGTTAATTTCACGCAATTGGGTAAAGTTTTTTACGATAAAAGTAGTGAAAAATTTTGACCTGAGCCCCCCAATTATATAAAATACGCATACAATTTGTATTATACATACAATACGCATACAATTTGTATTATACATAAAATATGCGTACAATTTGTATTACACATGAAAAAAATATGTGTACAATTTGTATCATACATGAAATATACGTACAATTTGTATTAGAAACATTTCTTTGTGAAGTCCATCTAAAGTTCACATTTCATCATGAACCTTTTGTGAAGTTCACATTTTTGTAAACTTCATCTAAAGTTCACATTTCATTGTGAACTTTTTATGAAGTTCACATTCATTATTTGTATATGACCAAATCATGTCCTCAGATTTCTATTGCTTTTTGCCATTTCTTGGGTGGTTTAAAGTTGGCTTTTTTACGTGGTTATACACTACAACAGTTTTGTGGTATACATAAAATATGCATAATTTATTGAAATCAATGAACCTTTTTGAAAAGGATTAAACAAAACTTTGCTAAGGTGAACATTTTATTGTGAACTTTTTTCAAAGTGCACAAAAGAATGCGAAGTCCATAAACAGTTCCAAGTGGAAGTTTACAGTGACCTCATAAAAAGTTTACAGAAAATTGCAATTTCTTTGTGAACTTCATCCAAAGTTCAAATTTTATTGAACTTTTTCAAAGTTCACAAGAGAAGTTTACAATGACATGTGAATTTCATAAAAATGTCACAGAAAATTGGAATCCTTTTGTGAACTTCATCTAAAGTTCACATTACATTGTGAACTTCATCTAAAGTTCACATTACATTGTGAACTTCATCTAAAGTTCACATTTTATTGTGAACTTTTCGTGAAGTTCACATTTATGGTTTGTTATCTGAACAAATGAAGTCCTCAGATTTCTATTGCATTTTGCTGTTTCTTAGGTGGTTTAGAAAGTTGGTGTTTTTTCCGTAGTTCTACGCTAACCCAATTTGTGTCTACATAAAATATGTGTCATTTAGATTTAATGAAATCAATAAACCTTTTTCAAAATGTAAACAAAATTTTGATAAACCATTTTGAACTGTTTATGGAGTTTACATTCTTTTGTGCACTGTGAAAAAAGTTCACAATCAAAAGTTTACAATGACATTTGAACTGCATCCAAAGTTCACATTTTTTCGTGAAGTCCATCCAAGGTTCACATTTTACTGTGAACTGTTTTCAAAGTTCACAATGAAGGTTTACAATGAGATGTGAACTTCAGAAAAAGTCCACAGAAAATTGTAATGTTTTTGTGAACTTCATACAAAGTTCACATTTTCTTGTAAACCTTTTCTGAAGTTCACCCCTTTTTGTGAACCTTTTCTGAAGTTCACATTTTTTTGTGAACTTCATCTAAAATTCACATTTCATTGTGAACTTTTTGTGAAGTTCACATTTATTATTTGTTATCTGAACAAATCAAGTCCTCAGATATCTATCACTTTTTGCTATTTCTTGGGTGGTTTAGGGTGTTTCAAGTTTTTTTTGCTTAATTTTCAAAAAAATTCTGCAATTCCTACATGAAAAGCAAGTGGGATTGAATCGGATGGGAGGATGCGATAATACATCTGGGGTAGAATCGCATGAAACGAGGCGAGGTTGGATCACATCTAAGTGGAGCGATGAAACAATTTGTTCGGATTTTTTTGGTGCGATTCCATGGGTTGAATCGCCTGCGCATTTGAGTCGCATTTGATTGATGCGATCTTGAATCGCCTGAGCGGTTCAGTCACATTGAGCCGATGCGATATTGATTCGCTTGAGGATTAGATCGGGCTGAGTTGATGCGATCTTAAATCGCATCTGAGTCAAATCGCACAAAAGGATGCGATTTCACAAGTTGGATCGCATGAAACCTGTGCGATCTCACATCGCACAGGCTCTTCATCGCATGTCACATATGCGATCTGAAATCGCATCTCAAAACGCGACCTGAGCGCGCATGCCACAATGCGATTCAAATTTGTTGGAGGTGGACAGCAGGACTAATCGGACTGATTGGAAAGTGATAGAAGACAAGACTGATAGTAATTGATAGAACTGATTTCAGATTGAATAGTGTGAAGCAGACGAGACTGATCGAATGGTGCGAAGAGAAGGATAGAATTGAAATGGATATGTTCAATTAGGAGAGGGATGATGGAAGGCCACATTCAGAATGGTGGAAGCTGAGTGATGGAACAGTGATCACAATAAAAAAGGGAATGAAACGAAATGGAAACGAAGCTGAGTGACGGAAAGGGATGTGAAGGAAATAAAAGGGCATGTAGAGAGAGAGAGAGAGAGTGAGGGAGGATTGGAGTTGATCGATGGAGATGAAGGGATGGGCCAAAAACAGTTTTTGGGGTTGAAAAACAGCCTCAAGGCTGTATTTCAGAATCGATGATTTTTTGGGTCAAAAGGGTATTTGAATTTGGTAAAATAAAATTCCCGAACGCCGGAGTTTTTGTAGAAAACCAAATATGGTTTTGACCCAAAAACCGTTTTTGGCTTTGGTGGGGTATTTGGCCGAAAACGTTTTTTGGGGTCCAGCTGAACGGGCCCTGAGCTTTTTGTCATGTACATGCTTACATGTGTGTATGTAAGCATCAAAACCAAAATTCAAACCATTTCCTTTGTTTCCTTACGACTTTTTGACTAAGCCTCCATTGAATTGGTTTGAAGGTGTTAGATTATAAAATACATCATTCTGCATTTATTGAGCTATCATCCATCCTGATCTGACAAGCTTTGACATACGTAATTGACTGAAAACCTTCAATTTTGATGATTTTTGCCCATTTTTGTCTCTTTTCTCATCTAATATTGATTTCTTCTACATCATAAGATAGCCATTGATCAATCCATTCTTATGAAAAGCTATAAAGTTCACCTTAAAAACTGTTGGAATCCTTATATCCCTCAATGACATCATTACATATGATTACATCCCGTAGTATCCTTGTGTTCCATCCTCAAATTTCCCTCTTTCTTGTATAACTTCACTCCTCTCTTATCAAACCTCACAATTAAAGTTGTTGCTGACTAATTTGATCATTATCTTTCATAATAAAACCTTACTGGACCTTCAAATCCCTTATTAATAACCTGAAAACCATTTTTGCTTGCATTTTCAACTTTTGTATGAATTTTCTTATCTTCTTAATTACTTTCTGATTATGTTCTAATGTTTCAAATTGAATAACTTAGATGCAAATAATTGATGATTTCACAAGATTGATTTATAGTCAAAGTGCAATAAAATAATAAAAAAATATGAAAGACACAACTTTTGCCCTAGTGAATCTACCAAATCAACTAACAATGCTATACTTTTTCAATTTTTCTTGATTAACCATATAAATTGATCACCACAAAAGGTAGATGGCCCCACATGATACTATGGTGAAGTCATTTTGAAACCTTTCTGAAGCTTTCATGAAGCTTTCATGAAGTCAGTGGTAGGCTCTGGCCTGCCAGAGCGCAATAGATGGGGGGTGTGCTTGTCCTAAAAACTTGTGTTGCTGAGCAGCAAATTTACCCAAATCTACACAAATTTGTGGCTCAAAAGAATTTGGGATGTCTCACAACTTTTGCCAATTTCATAAAATTTTGCAAAGATTTTATGAATTTGTGAAAAAGAAAACTATGATCAAAGCAGTGAAATAACTTGACCTGAGCCCCCCAAATGTCCCAAATTTTTATGAGCAGCAAATTTATGCAAATTTACAGCAATAGCTAAACTGAAATGAATAGAAAACAAAACCCACCAGACAAGCAATGTGAGGTGAAAAGTGATGATACAGGCTATAGATAGCTTGTGAAATCTTGGAAGTTGGTACACAGTGCAAAAGTCCGTGTGTGACAAAAGAAGAGTTTTGAGAGGGCTGTCAACAGCACTTCTCAAGCAAGCAGAGAATGAGTACAATATGAATATTTTGATGATGATTAAAAGAAAAAGAAAACCAGAAAACAAATCACAACAGGCATTTGGATCATATACAAATGAATCAGACTGAACATTAGATAAGTAAGAAACACAAGTAGTGTTTGTAGGAAGGAAATGAGAGCATGCTCAGAGTCTTCAGAGCGAAGCTCAGCATGATGGTCTGAATACTTATGGCCACAAAGTGTCAAGTACGATTTGAGATACAAGTGTTGTATCAACAAAAAGATAAAGAAAGATGTCAAGACTGATACCAAAAATAGCAAACACCCACAAAGAAAAACAGATTATGGATCAATGGCTTCTCAAGAAGCTTTGGATTGCTGTGTTTTAAGAAATGGGAAATATTTCTACAGCACAGTACTGTGAGAATATTTCTTTGAGTATCTAATGAAACACCTCAAAAATCTTGACTTGAGCCTGCAAATTTGACACCGCTTTGTCTTACGCACCACGTAGAACATAAGAAAGAAGGTGGTAAAACTTGTCTTTAGCAGATGTAAAATTACTTCTTGTGCTTGCAGTGTTGGCAAACAAAGTACTTGATCTGTGGATTTGGTCAACATTCTGTGTAATTCACCTGTCTCTAGGATGTTTGAATGTTTTCTTTGATTCACACATTGAACTGCTCACATTTTTGAGGTCAAAAACTAAAGAAAGGTGTCAAGACTGATACAAAAAGTAGCAAACATCCGCAAAGGAAAACAAATTAAGAATCAATGGCTTCTTACAAGGCTGTTGATTGCTGTTGATTGCTGACCGTTTTGTTTTAGGAAGTGGGAAATCATTTCACAGCACATTATTGTGAAAATATTTCCTCAATTCTTCAAGAAACACCTCAAACCTCTTGACCTGAGCCCCCCTGATTTGATGCCACTTTTTCTTACACACCACATTGAACACAAGACAAAGGGTGGTACAACCTGTCCTTAGCAGATGTAAAATGGATCTTTATTACCCATATTTTGCACTGTATATTCTTGTACTGGACCAAATGGGTGTCAAATTGGAGATTGCACACAGATAGTTGATTTTTATGCTTTATGCACTTGCAAAAATTTATGTTGACTAAAGCATAGGGTGTACAATTCTAGCAACCTAAATACAAGAATGCCACAATTTGTTTTGAAAATCAGTCAAAAAATTGCCTGGCAATAAGGGGTTGCAAGTTCAGTGGTGTTCAAGTTAAGAAAAAAATTAGTAACCTTCCAATTTGACCTGTGGACAGTGCTGCACCAGATGATCTGTGATCAGGAGCAAATCTGACTTTGAAGTTTGAGCTGTTTTTCTTTCCTTACCAAATCCACCAAACTCAATTTGTCTCCAATTGTTTTATCAAGCATCTTCCATCAATCCTTGAAATTCATAGAATAAATTTGAGAGAAAACTTGACAACAGAGTAAGAGAACTAAAACTGGATTTTAAGAGAATCTAGCACCATGCACCATGTAAATATCCTTGTAGCACGTTGACGTGCACACACAAAAGACTTTCCTTAGACCCTGTAAAGACCCATCAAAGAGGTGCCACAACAAGCACATCTTCCCCTTATCACCTGGGAGGTTGAAAGTCCGTTGATCCCTGCTGACCACAAAGGATTCCACAAATCTTTTGAATAAATCACTATTCACAAAGGGTGCTCAACAGCAATCTCAGTCTAAATCCGACCAAAATACTTTCAGATTTGTTTCAAAACTCTCTGTGTGTGCACATTGATGTGCTACACAAATATTGACACGGTGATGTAAATATACTTGTAGCACTTCAAAGTGCACACACAAAAGACTTTCCTTCACCACCAACATAGATGCCTTGGATTGAAAAATCCAAGGCATCATTGGATATAAACCCTTGGACAAGTGTTGATCCGAGGTATCTTTTGGCGCACAAAGATACCTCGGAACAAAACCTCAAGAGAATTCTGTCTGAGGTTTTCAATCCGATGATACCTTGGATTTTTCAATCTGAGGCATCTATGTTGGCTGTGCTTAGACCCTGTAAAGAACCATCAAAGAGGTGCCACAACAGGTGCATCTTCCCCTTATCAACTGGGACGTTGAAAGTCAGTTGACCCCTGCTGATGACAAAGGATTCTGCAAATCCTATGAATAAACCAATATCCACAAAAGGTGCTCAACAACAATCTCAGTTTAAATCCAACCAAAAGATTTTGAGATTTGTTTCAAAACTCTCTGTGTGTGCACGTCGACGTGCTACAAGAATATTGACACGGTGTAGGTAAAGAGGTAAATAAGTGGTGAAGTCAAAGGGATGATTTTGGTCATGAAGATCAAGAAATGATCTTGAATTGTCTTTTGCAATTGGTCAGCTGTAAAAACTACCACAAATGCCCCAACTTGTCCGGATTGTTGTAATCTTGCGCAAATATGCAGTCTTATCACCTTTTTAGGTGTCTCAAATTTTTCAATTTTTACGATACACTAGAACATAGGCGGGCTGGCCCGCCTTTAATCTCCATAAGTTTCAATACTCATATACCAAAAGTTTCACATCCAAATGTTTGAGCTATTGAAAGGGATACATTATTATAAGGTCCTTAGACTTGGCAAACTCTAGATCTCAGAGATTAGATAAAGAGAGAAGATATACATGTCATTCAGAAATACACTTTCTAGCTCCTAGACTCCTTGGTGCAATATTCTTGCTCCCAACTTGTAAATTTAAATTTTCAAGATGAACACATCCCTAATCTCTATTCCCAACAGCATATCAAATTAGAACAAAAAACCCATAAATCATGATGACTCTGTTTTACAGTGATTCAGAAATGTGGGTTTTTCTCCATCACTATGAAAATTTCACACCTAAAAGACAAAAACAGCGCAAAGTAAGATGATTGCAGTTGTGCAAACAAAGATGAGGTTATGTTGAGCCATGGCAAGTAGAGCAGAAAAGAGGATCTTTATAAGAAGGAAGTAAGATCACATCTGAAGAAGCATAGAGTGGCAGGAGTATCATACATGCTTATGGAAGAATGTATGAAGCAGTATATACATCACTGCGGTTGAGACCAAAAGGAGACTATTGCAGCATAGTAAATTGCAGACAAGAAAAATACTGAGATAAAATAAGCCGTGTGCATGGAATTTCACAGTGGATTTGCACAAATGATTATGTGAAGCATTATGGGAAGGCAATGTGGTGGTCTTTTAAGTGTGGGTAAAGGTTGATCAGACACAACCACAAACAATTGGCATATTTTTTAAAGGACTTGAAGGTGAACTTTACACACAATTCATAGTTTGACAATGGGAAGTTGTATAGACAATTAAGACAATGAGTGAGGTAGGACAGGAGAGAGTGAGAAGAGTGTAGACTTATTTGTAATTCCTGAGATTTGGGATATGTTGGAGTCAGAGTTAAGTAAGGTTTGTCTGGCATATGTTCTGACACAAGATAACAACAGCTGGAATTCAATCAGGATGCATCTGCCTGGGCTTTGGATCCATCCTTGCTGGAGAACATGATGGGTGCAGAGGGAAGTAAAGGTTTTGATACAATAAGATATTGTGACAAAATTGAGGTAGTTGACTCAGATTTCAATGTTGACATCAGAAGTGATGACAGTAAGCCTCTGGCAATGGGCCAATTCAGAATGCCTACACACATTTAAAGAATTCAGAAGTGTGATGACAATGTTGATTTTAAGATAGTACACTTTAAGGTCTGTAAACAATGAATTTACCTTTGCCAAGCACAAATATCCATTGCAAACTGGAGAGCCAGTCGTTAGCATGTGCTCGATACCTACTATAAGAGCTGAACCTTTCCCTGCAGCTTATCTGAGAAGAGGAGCACAATGAGTTATGTGGAGTGCTGTAGGAAGTGTTCTGTCACAACTTGTTGAAGGTTTAGTACGTACGTGCACATGTCCAATCAATCAATGGAGTAACATGCTGGGGTGTTGAATTCTTCAAATGCTAATTTGGTGATATACGATCAATCCATTCACGACTCACAGCTTCTCTTAGCTATCTAGATCTCGTATTTGTACACGTCTACGTCGTGTCTGGGTAGCAGGATTCAGGGGTTGAGGGACTGTTATGGTCAGCCCTGAACCTATGACATTGCAAATGTCTGCTGGATAGCAGCACGTGTACGCCATACAGTATGTATGGTGTTCGGGGGTAGGGGGTCATCAGCCATCTCCTCTACCGACGTCCGGCACTGTCCGGCTCAAGATTCTTATCTGAGACTCTGGGACCGCCGGGCGAAGTCGGTAAAGGAAAGGTGATGACCACCGACACGCGAAACAACCAACCAAACCTAGGAGAGAACACAAGGGGGGGTATTAGCGATACACCCAGTACTCGGGTTTGCAGGCAAGCCTGAGCCGTCGCGAAAACCCCTACCTTGTGGGAAACCCGTGAACCAAGCAGTGACTGTGTCACTTGTTCAGCACACCCAGCAGCGCGGTAGTCTCCGACAACTGCTCTGGGGAGTATTCTCTGAGGTACAGCTTGTAACACTGAGAAGTCCAACGGCCTAGCGATTTGATTGCGTCGTGATCGACTCCTAAGGCTGCTCTGAAGGACGCCCCGCCTACGCGGAAAGAATGACCTGAGATTCCCACCCAGCCGTGGTTCTTCCAGACCTGGATGCATCTGTTCGCCACGGTGGACCGAGTCAAATTTCGACGTGTGCCTGATACATCTATGTAGCCAAACAGCGAGTCTGTCCCTTTCGCAGTCAAACGTAGTCGACGGCGTATGGCTTTGACCGGGCAGAGGTAATTGGGCTGGCTGTTGAGGAGGATAAGCTGGGCCACGCCAGCCTTCGCTGTTTTCGTTCCCCGGACGTGTAGCGTCAGCGAATTCCCAGAGCATGGGCTTGGGACAACGTCGCTACACCAGATTGAGTTGATCCAAGCGGTGTCTCCGAATGACGAATCGTAAGTAAATTCGGCCAGTCTGGCTAGACCCCAGAACGAGCAAAGCGCACAATCTAGGATAGCTGAGTCTTTTGGATCGGATTTGTCGAGGTCGTGATACAAAGCCGCCAAGTGTTTCAACAAAACCGCTTGTTTTGGGGGCCGGGACGGTAAGGACGCGTCAACGCTCGCCGATGCCCTAAGCATGACGTGTACGCGAGCTGAAACCACGTGGGGATCAGGTCGATCGTGGAATAGGTGCCACACCTGCAATGCGAACAGGTACTTCCTAAGGGTGATTGCATTAACTTCATTCCCAGATGTGCTGAGTTCGGTACGGCCCGCCCATAGACAGAAACCATAGATATCATTGGGGCTAGCCGGAAGTGTGAAGTGGTTGTTGTTGCTGACTTCGTAGTACCGTAAGAACTTGCGAACACCGCTATTGTAGCTCGTTAAGGTGTTCCACTTCCACCCGTGTAGAAGATGTGCTTTGATATCAGACAAGTCGTTGTCTTCGCTTCCTGACAGAAAATCACTAATTCTTGTTAGGTCCATCGAGTTTCTACCTCTGTTGAACGCAGAACACTGGGAGAAAGGTTAGGGGTTAGTCAACTCCTAATTAGGTAGGAGAATTATGAATTGAACCTCCAATGTGATGATTGATTTGAGCAAGCTTGAGTTTATCTTTTACAAATCCGAGGGGTTAACCCAGGCTCAAAAATCTTTAAGAAGGTGCAAGCGCAACGAAATGAAATTAAATTACTGGCATGATCTCAGGGAAACGTATCTGGTACAATAGGTTTAGGCACAACCACATTAATTAAGATACCTACAAGATCTGATGGGATAGCTAAAAAGATCCTATCTGCTTTATCGTGGCCCGTAGAAATACCTTGGGACAATTCATCCGCTATGTTATCGTCAGTAGTGACTCTCTGCGGATGGATGTTTAGATCGTGATGGATTATGAGATGTTGTATAATCTTCCATTCATTGTTGACCTCTCTGTCACGAGACTTCCTGTTTCGGACGACACCTTCAGAGGTGGTGTTGTCCGTCCAAACAATCAAGTTTTGCCCTTGCAAAACGTTCATTTCTAACAACATTAGGAAACCAAGGCGTATTGCGACGGTTTCCAACCAAGCAATGCCTCTTTTCGAAACACCGGATGTTTCCCAGCCTGGGAGTAATGAGAATTGGCTCCATTTTGTTCCAATCAGCACCCCAATGCCAAAGGAGGTTGAGGCATCTCCAACCCAGCCAATTTCCTTTGGACTATCTAGGGAAATTAGTCGCATGTTATAAAAGTTTTCGAGTGTGACAAGCCAGAATTGTAAGTCTTCTACGACATCTAACGGGATTTTCCTCAAAGCGTATTTGTTGACCCATTCCTTCTTCATCCTGTGTAGGCCATTAAGATAGCATTTCAATTGAGGAAGGATGTATGATACATGGATTAACCTGCCAATAAATATTTCAAGTTTATCATAAGTTGTATCTGCTTCTTTTACTAGAAACACCTTGATTTGTTCTTTCCTCTCTTTGAGTTTTGCTTCAGGTAATCTTACCGTTTTATTTGCTCCATTCCAAATAAATCCGATAAACTTCTGCTCGTGTTGGAATGTAGATAATTTCTTTTTGTTGGTACCAACTCCTAATTGTTGTGACCTTTCTACGATGTCTTTCATCTTGGTTGTCGAACCCGATCTCTTTATGAATAAATTATCATCAACCCACCTGAAAATGATGATCAGATCAAATTCCTTCATCATGATCTCTTTCCAGGCGTCGGCGGGTATTCCGAAAGAACCGCAACCTGCGACTCCTCCAAAGGTGATCCTTGTATCTAACATTAAATTTCCGTCTAGATCTTTCACCATTAGATACTTCCATTGTCGCATTAAAGTTGGGATTTGCCTGTAGGCTTTCTCCCAATCAAATAGCGCTAGTAGCCATGGTTCTTTTGACGACCTAAAGAAAGCTGCTACTCTCTTAAAATCGTCCCAGGTGGTTATGAATAATTTCGGGTCCACGAATGAGTTTACGGATGGTATAGATGGATTGTTCCTAGGAAATGATAAGTCGTTAATGGGTCTCATAGACCCGTCGCCATTTATGACGGCTCCTAATGGACTCAACCTGAAGAATTTGAAAACTTTCTTGATCTGTTTATGAGTATAAGGTCCGTACATTCTTTTCGCTTTCACCTCCTTCGCCATCGAGTCTCTTATCTTATCAGATGCTAGAATTGACGACGTGTGATTATCAGACGTACAGAACTCCATACCATCTATTTCGTGATTGGGGATTCCTTGATCAAAACCATGAATAAATCCATGTGTAACATCCTCATATTTTTCAAATACTTTGTTCTTTTTCAGTGCTTCTTTCCAAGCTTCAACATTCATTTCGCATTTGATTTCTGTAGGCCATCCAATTGGAAATTCTGGGTTGTTTGTTGTGTTTGATTCTCAATAACTCATTGGTTCATTGTTGAACAATGCTTTAGAAGTACTCGCGGGATTATCACTAAACAAACGTTTCAATTGCTTTATTTGGCGATTCATGGCTACAAATTTGATTTCACTTAACATAAATTAACAACAATACTCGTTAACGATTTGCTCTACGTACATGCTTTGTACTAACATAACAATTACACTCTATGAAGATGAGAAGGATTGAAATAGAGATGAGTTACCACCTACTTAGTGCTATTACCACTCGCTTTTGCTGCAGCGGCAGCCGCTTTCTTAGCTTGATAGTCAGGATCGAAGTTATTACCATTGTAACCAGATTTAAACTTCTTCTTTTCTTTCGTAACAAATGATCCACTAGCGACTGGGTTGTCGTCACTTTGCTTGTTATTCCATTTGTTGAAAGGTTTATCTTTATGTTGAACACTCGTTGATTTCTTAGGTGGTTTTCCTGTTGCGGGGTCCCATCCTTCACGTTCACCACCTTTGACGTATGGATTCTTAGTGAAGTTCAATTCTTCTAAACAGTTATAATTCATAATGTTATTAGTTTGTCCTATTCTACAAGATGGTAACGAAGTAACTTACCTCTCATTCTTGATTGTCCGAAACACTCTTTGGCCAAGAGTTTGTTATACGCCAAAAAGTCTGGTGGGGCTACCAATCCTCCTATTTCGACTCTATTCACTATTGCGCTTTCTCTAACTCTCATATTGTACTTCAGAGCCGTTAACCAGCCCATTTCACCAAGAACTCTTTCAACGTTTGCCTTGTGAGCTACTGCCCATTCGGTAAATTTTGAGAATTCAGAAACTGCATTGATGAAAGCATTGTATTATATACTCCAATCACCATAATCGAGAAGCCATTCGTCTGCATAAGGAAGACCTGTGTAAGATGAATCTGACTTTTCCCCGTCACTAGATTTCGTTTTCTTCTTGATGTGACAAGTCATGGCTTTATTTTGCCAATCTTTGTTGAAAATGGTTAAAGGGATTGGATATCTTAACTCATCGATATTCTTGTCGAAATAAGGAGTGTAACTTCTCTTGGTGTGACTTGCTGTTTTTCCTGGGAAGAACCACATTCCGTTCTCGAATACCGCTCCGTCGGGTACGCTTTTGGATTTGTCTGATAAAATTGGGTTTGCTGAAGATGCTCTCTTAGTCGAAGGTCTTTGAACAGACATCTTCCCTAAAGTTTTGTACACCTTCAGGTATTTAGGTGCGCCTAAACCATCTCCTTTAACTGATAAAGCCATCGCTTTAGCAAAGACAGCGTCTTTATTCGTCAAGTCTATCCCGTCTTCGAAGTCTCCTTTGCTATCAGAGTTTATTGATATGGTTATACCTATGTAGTTTACATTGTCAGTTATTTGATCTGAATATCATTTTCTCAAATTACTTACCGTGTTTCTCTATAGGAGATTTATCTCCTAAGATTGCTAAATAATTTGGATTTACCAAGTTCTTTTCTTGGCCTCTTGATTTATCTTTATTCTCTTCTTTAACTACGTTATCGTTTTGATCTTTCCCTTTATCTACATTTTGTAATATAACATTAGAATGGAAATTGATCTTCATTGATTGGAGATTTACAATTTACTTACTTGCAATTACATTGTTCGAATTTCCTTCGTTCAATTGTTCCTCTAGACCTAATGAAGGTACTACTTGAGATATCGCTTGATTTCCAACTCCAGGATCAATAGATGATATGTCCTCTTGGTTTTGGGTTGAACCGAGACTCTTGCACTGTAAACATCATTCAACTTCCCCAATTTGGCAGAGGAAAATGATTAATAGTACAGTTTTTCATAAAAGAATCTAATACTGCACACCTGGGCCATTTCACCCACACTACATATGTGCAGCAAGCTAAGTCAATAGTTGTCTATCATGTACATACAGGTCTGCTCAGTTTTTTGCCCATCAGAATAAATAAATCACATGTTATACCACATGTAACTTTTTCGACTTTGATTTTTTTTTCCCAAAAATTCACTACATATAATTCTGTAGCTGCTCAGGCAATATTGTTGAAGCTATGTCTTAGTAACAGAAAGTGTGTTACATGCAGTTGAGTTGATGAGATCACACCAAAACATTGAGTCAGTGTATGTAGTCAATCTTTTGGAAGCTTTTTTCAATCTGAAAGAAGTTACAGCATGTATTACATATGAATAACTTGTCCTGATGAGCAGATAACTGAGCAGAACTGTATGTACATGATAACCACATATTCACTGAGCCTGCTACACATATGTAGTGTGGGTGTTATGGCTCAGGTGTGGAGTGATAGACCATTTTATGACAAATCATACTCCCAATCATTTTTCCCTGCCCACTTGGGGAACCCGAATAATGTCTGCAGTGTTGGTTTTCGCCGAGTTCCCTTGGTTCGTACGGGATTCAGTACCGAGATGACGATTATGATCTCCTTGGTTTTGATCCGATTGATTGATCGTATCGTTACCGAGATTCTGAGACGAATCTACTTGGTTAACTTGATCTGATGAATGACTTGAATTTTGATTCTTAGTTAATAAATTTACTATGTCTCCTGATTCATTGTCTTTATTGTTTCCTTTTCTTCTACTCGACATGTTTTTAAACGATAATTGAAAACGATGAATGAACTCTATATCTTGGATTTAGTGTAACAGAAAAATACGGGATCCGTGATTCCGCAGCAGGAGAAGTGAGGAGACCTGTCGTGGATGAGTCTAAGGGAAAAGGGACTAAGACGATGAGATATCGGATGTGGGAGGAAGAGGTCACGATGATGACCTCAGTGATATCTATGTCTCACGTCCAGGCCTCAACTGCGACGCGTGTCTTCCACGGATCTAGCAATCCAGGCACCAAACCGGTGATTGGATAATCATCTGGTTACCCTCTCATCCGGGAGCCGGGTGTCTGGGAAAGCTGAGGCCTGGCCCCTCTAGTTCCAGCTGCCCCAGTGTGGGCATGGACTGGAGCAACCTCCTTTGTACCTCATACGGGTACTCGACATTCTTTTTCGAGATCAATGATGCCTCCGTAACCAATAAGGGATAATCAATTAAAATTCTGTTATCCAGTTCTATCTCAGCACCTTTGTGATCGCGTCCCCGAAATGAACATGAGTGTGATTGTGATAGATCTGAGAATTTTGATTACCATTTAAGAGTATTTACCTGGCATTGATGATTTCATCTCGGGATCAAGGAGCCAATGCATCAAATTTTTGGCTACATTCCAATCTTCTGCCATTGAGTATATCATTGGGTTGAGGACTTCCATTTTGGCTCTCCAGACCGTAGGATCAAAGTCATCAAAGAAGTATTTGGGATCTTGATGAGCTGGTTCACCCTTGGATGTCGGGTCTCAGACATAGCCAGCGAAGTTCATGTTGTTCATTTTAGAACATGATGTGATGGTTCTCCAATGATTGAATCATGATCTGAATACTATTATAGGTCGGTTTCAATTACATATCCAATGTAGAAATTAAACAGTAAAAGATTGAATTGTTAGAGAGGAGATAAAGAGAATCAAACATGCTGAGAACATTTGATCAAGTCTCAAGATTGTTCAAAAGCAAAAAAAAACAAAAAAAATGAGAAACCTTATGACTAACCCGTTCACATCCTTTGTTACCAATGGAATCTCTGTCTGCACTCTCCTTATATTCAAATAAATATTAACTAAATCAAATTAGTTGATTGTTTGTTGATATGATGGCTTCAATTGGTGTGGTGAGGAATAGGTCTATAATCGTGTTGCATGATACAATTTGATGATTGAGGAAATAATATGTAAATGTTGTTTGATGCATAAGGGCAATGATGAAACATGTTGCAATAGGAGAGCGATAACAGTCACGGGAAAAAATCATAGATATGTAATAAAAGCAGATGATGAAGTCTGTGCGATTTCATTGATAGAAGATGAAGTTGATGAGGTCATGTGGATAACAAAATAGGAAGAGGGGGATGGATTAATGGTATGAAGTTCAAGTTGATATGTAGGAATGATAATGAGAGGCAGGTGTAGGCGTAAATCCATGAGACAGGAGTGTCTAAGTGTGAATCAGAGTTTGACGGGATGTTTGTTTATGATAATACATTAAAAAATAGACTGATGATGTTATGTTAGGTGATGGAAAAAGGAAATCACAAAGATAGAGAAAGCAGGCCGGACGCGTAGTGAGCAAAGCTGACGAGAGACAGTTGAGTAGAAAGCTTTAATAAACGGCAAGGCAATATTGATTTTTAAGTTTATCGGTGGGACCTATGAGATCTCAGATTGAGCGATTACTTATGTAGGTAGCTATATGAGAGGTATCAAGTGACAGAATACTGGTATAGGCAGGTCAATGGATAGTGCGTGTCATTGGGAATGTAAGGTTGACAAAGGTACGTGACAGAGGAGGCCAAGAAGAGTAGCAATGATTAGCACGGAGGTTACGTAAAAGGCAGTGCTTGAGGTGGTAAGCTGTAAGGGGTCCGGAATGAATGGTTGAAGATAGAAGGAAAGGTGCTGAATACGTTCAACAGAAAGGAATAGGTGAATGTGGAGTAAAAAGATTTACTAAGATGGAAAGCAACTTAGAGTGTTAGGTTAGTTGGTAGCCATATTGGTTGAACGGTGATGGCCAGTATTGGTAATGATGATGGGATTGTGAATGTTGAAGCATTTGTGAGATACGGAAGCACTACCAAAAGCAGTTGAAGGTTGGTCGATAGCCTTATTGGTTAGTCAGTAGCGATATTAGCTTGAAAGGTGATGGCCAGTAATGGATAATGATAACACAATTGTGAATATTGAGGCATTTGTGACATATGGAAATACTACCAAGGACAGTTGGAGGAGAGGCCGGGATTGGTAAGTATAGTACGAATGCAGTGAGAATAAGGAATTGACAGGCAAAAAGTGAATATGCCCAAATGCAGATGCCCAAGAGAGACGGCGTCAAGTGAGTTGATAGGGGAGGTGGAGAACGAATATAAAAGGGGAAGTTGTATAGTAGGAAAGTGACTCCCCACACCCCTCAACAGCAAACAAGGAAGTCGTCTTTACGACCATTGGTTGCTGAAACAGTAGGGGTGTCAAGTGGATGTAGGTTTGTAGGCTCCGTCTTTCAAGCGGAAGCTCAGCACTTATGCGTCTAGCCCTAAGGGGAGGCATAATTGCTGAGTTTTTGCTTGAAGGTGGGGGGTTTTACGAATTTACATTTATTTAATCATTCAAGTTAAAGGAAAACCGTGTTCTCCGGCAAAACTGGACAAAACTCCCAATCAGTACTTTCAATTTGGCGGTTTACGTCTCCTTTGAGTAAAATCCCTGGATCACGCGTCCACCTCATGATCTATTGTGAAGCTCCCATAAAATCACCTGATGATCATATCATCTCAATCCAATCCAATCCTTCAATCCGATTCACCTTCAACTCGACTATGATCGGAAGTCACTTAAATCTTGAAACCTCACCTTCTTTATCAATTCTCAATCAGATCCTGGTCTCAACCGACCAAAGACAATAAACAATTTCATGGAAACATTGTACCTTCAAATGATCAATCATTTCCATGATCAAATTACTCAGAACGGTCATCAAGAGAGAAACATGAACCAATCTAAAGCATCAAGGTAATCCAACAAATCATCAAATTCAACTTATCAGTATTTTTTCTACTTTATTCATCCATACAATCTTATTCTCATCATCCAGCACCCATCAATATCTTGTTCGATCAATCACTTAAAATGACTAAAACTAAGCCAACTAAACTAACATGAACAACACCAACAATCATTAAACCGATCTCAATCTCACCTTTACCTACTTCAACTACTTCTTCTTCCTCTTCTTCAACTTATTCACCATCTTCATCTACAAATCAACATCAACAACAGAATCTTAATCAACCCAACTTTCATCGCCAAATTCAATCTACACCTACCCACCACAACTCATCTTTTCCATTACCACATGGTATCTTTGGTATTGCTGATTGCAGTATTGATAGGCCGTTCAGTCACATCATCTGGGTCAATAGTGATATCAGGAATGGAATCGCCATCGATCACAGGAATTGAATTGTCATCAAGAGTGGGATTGGGATCACCAGCAGTAGCTGGGATATGATTGCCAGCGATTTCTGCAGCGCAATCAACATCACCGGTGGATCCTCGGATTTTGATTCCAATTGGATGGTTATTAAACTACATATCATTCAATGGACTGGTCGGAATAGACTCGGAGAATTGGATTGATAGGATTGTTCGGGATCATGAAATGGTATTTGTCAGTGGTGGTTCTGATGGGTTAGGTAAAGTGATTTTGGAAACTTTGGCTATCAGGAATATTACGATCGTCGTTTTAGATCTTAGACCTTCTATCCAAAATCCTTCTGGTTCTGGTTTGTTTTTGTCTTTTGAATTGAAACTCACTGTTTTTCAAATCAAGATTGTTGCTGACTTTGGTTTTCTTTGTCTCTAGATGTTTGATGTTATAAGTGCAACATAATGGATCCGAAAGCAGTCAAAGATGTAGTTGATCGCGTCAAAGCTGAAGTAGGACATCCAACAATTATCTCCAATAAAGCTGGAGTAGTAGATGGGAAATCGATCATTGATCTTAGTCTCAGTGAAATCCAGTGGTATGTCACTGCTTTTCATGATCATTGGGTCTTGTTTACATTTTGAAGATAAAATCAGTGTAGGAAGAGATTTCATGTGGTAAGTACTTTGAGACAACTTGGATTATGATTTGGATTGAACTAATTATGATCTCATGAATTAATTCCAATATATTCAAGTTCAATTAATTTTTGAATCCAATCAATTTGAAAACTATATTGTTTATTAAGATCAACCAAATCATTTGAAGCATTTTCAATCTTGCATCATCTTCATCTTTTTTTGTATTTATTAGAATCCTTTCTGCTTGGGGTTGAATATCTGATAATAGATTGATTCAGTCAGTGGCATATTATCAAAACCAACTTGAATCAAATTCAATTACTCAATCAACAATTTACATTCATCTTCTCTATGACTTATGGATCAAGAATCAATGAATTCTGTGAGTTTGAGAATTGATCATGCACCTAGACCTTCATTAAAAGCAGCAAGAGTAGCAACATTCATTGATAATTTCTTCTGACCTGAAGAATCACATTTAGTTTCAATCAATCATTTGGAGATGATGTTTATTGGAATGAATCATGTGACATTCAATATTCAGATACTATTGTTGAATTTTTGATCAAACTTGTGAACTACTTGAAGCACATAGAGATGTTCTAAAAGTCTTCAAACAAACTTTGTGACTTGAAAGTTGAATAAAAGACAGAGACTCACTAAACCCCAACCCAAAGAAGAAAATATCTCATTGATGTGAATCATGATTGGTATTTTGTGGATGCATAAATTGAACAATTCTGTAATGCAAAGGATGACATGACAAAATTGATAAGTGAAGTGGTTCATCATTCCAATGAGAAAAATTTTGAGACAAGGATCCGACTCTCCATTGAAATTGAGGATTCGAAAGAAATGAGCAAATAAGGTTAGTAATGTCTGAAGTTCAATCCAAGATCACACATAAAACCAAAATCTTATAGAAGAATATGTTATATGTAGCAAGTGATTATAAATGAAGCTTGCAAATGATTTTATTATTGAGTAAGTAATAATTGTGATTAGAAGAAGCTTGAAAGAAGGTGAAGTCACTGAAAGTTTGAAGTTAATATTGATTGAGGCTTTGAGTGAGAAATCACTTGGAAAAGAATAAAACTTTGGTATAAAAGTGGAGTAGACAATATTTCTGTCACATAGGATTTGGTTGTGTGTTGAATGATCTTATAGGATCTTTGTTATCTTTGATTTTAGGTCTTGAAAATAATTCATTTTTGAGCCATTCTTCTGGATTCTCATTAATTATTTGAGATCTAATAGTCAACTGCTGATCAAAGCCTTCACCAGATGGGAAGAGGGCAACACAGAGGGAGAAAAATCTGAAATGGGAATATCAGAACCAAACTTACTAATATTTTGGTATAGAGAAACCAAATATAGAATGATGTTTGGTGTGAAGCCCAAGGCCTAAGCCAAGGGAAAAAAATTCTTTTGACAAACAAACACACCCTATGGGGCGGACAGCGGATAACACATGTTTTAGACCAACTTCTGAATGAAACAGTACTGATAATAATGATGATGAAAAAATAAAAGATAACCAAACCAAATAAGAATCAAAAAATAAAAATAACTATCATAAACAATAACTCATAACAAACTAAAGAATAAGAGACCCCATATCATACCCTATCAAATATATGCCATTTTATTTTGTAACCTGACTTGCCGGGAAATGGGAGGGTGGGCAAACTTAAATAATAACTCTTGACTAGGAAATATAATCTTATAAATTGATGATAAGATGAGTTCAACAGAAGTAAATGCTATGGGAAAGTTGAGAACAATGGTGGTAAACAGCTATGATATCATAGCTGTAAAACAAAGAGATATGGTTAACAGGCTGACCCATCAGTACCAATACACATGTGATAGATTCCAACTTTCCCATTCCACCATGTTAATCACAAGTTACCAACACCAAGCAATGATTTGTTGGATTTATTTCTGTGCTTTAAAAAGTCTTTTTACATATTAATGTATTTCATATAAATGTATTTTTGTTTTATTCATTTTTGTGTTTCTTCATTTACCACATTACATCATATAGCCCAATGAAGAATGTTACATCACTGATCTTGTGATGTCATAGCTGTAAATTTCATTTTGCGTTTTCTTTATAACCTGATCACTGAACATCAATCTGATAGGTTTTTTTTTCTTTTCCTCATCTGACTGTATCATTACAAAATCTTTATATAAGATTACTGTCATTTCTCTCTTTCTCTTATACTGAGGTTCTGCTTTTGTTTGGATTGAGTCCAACATGATTTGCTTGGCCTGATTAGAACATTCCACCATCTATCTCCTGACCGAGCACAACTTCACACTTTTGCAGGGCACTTTTGACCATGTAAGATTGATGCTTCAAGTACAAGGATAAAGTTCCCTACTGTGGGAGTTAGAGTTAGAAGTGTCTGCAATGAAAAATCAATTTCTGTTAGACTCAAAAACCCAAGGTTCAATTCCAGAGGTACTATTTATCACAGCTGTTGTGAGACTGGGATCAGTGTGAAATCTTAAGAAATCTCTTGGGAAGGAGTTGTGCGGCGCCCGCCGCTGAATGGGCTAGTTTTGCAGTATCGGACAACTTGTTGTACTGCAAAAAACCGTAAAAAACAAACTTGAAACCCTCTGATGATCAAAGCTTTTGGCTAGTTGCATGAGCCAAACGCATCGAAATGAACGCCGACCCGAAGCTGAATCCATCGACTTAGATTCGGACGGCGTTGGTGCTCTACTTATGGTGTCAGAGCTTCCTTTCGACGAGAAAATGCTTCTCGAGCAGGACGAAATCCTCAAACCTGAGTGTTTTACTTCACAATCTAGAAGCGCATCTGGATCATATAGTGTACTCAGTCCGCTGCTCCTGAGCCAATGAGTGCGACCATTGTGGGAATGGATTACACATTGGTGATCTTGACTTCGTATCGATTTATGAGTCAATCCAGGTTAAGCCTTGATGCGCGAGTCTCCTGAGCTTATGCTCAAAGGAGAATATCGTTCCCTTCACGACGTCGATATCAAGCCAAGACATCTCTCACCTGAATTGGAAATTTACGAGTCACTCGATGTAGCTAATTAAGCATGATGGCAGCCAAGTTTCTAAGTGTACGCTCTTGATTATTCATCCATCGAGTGTTGACGATTTCAGTTCGAACTCCATGTTTATTTACGCTCGCCACGAAAAGTCTTCCATCTGACCTCTTACGCTCTCTTCTAGACTTTCCTTTTTCCATAACTTCACTTCAGTGACACATGCCGGATCTCACGGCGTCTATAACCTCGGCCTTATATCTGGACGATACCGCCGAATCAATTATCTCTCGCTTGAACGCACATCAGCACCCTTCAGTTTATCCTTACGTGCGGTGGGTATTGATTGCTTGCAGCATTTTTTACCTTCTGGTGATCATCTTATGCGTGACAATATTGGCTATTCCTACGCTCGGAGGGCGAGCTGCCCGTCGCAGGCATCTGTGGCTATGGCGTCGGCACTATGGTCTGCCTTCACTACCATTTTTCATCTCCTGCTTTGTCTCTTCAAACTGATATTGACACCTCCGTAACAGTGGGGGATCTGGGCCCCTACTTGATACCTAATGGTGGACTTCTTCTGATTATTTGTCAGCTTTTGGGGAGCATTTCATCGGAAATATATATCTTCTTCTCCTATCAGGCCATCCAATCGCCCATCCCGTCGCGGAGTAATCATCAGAACTTCTGGCTTGCCATTAGTTATGCCCCGGGTAGCATCAAGTCCCTAAGTTGCCTCCCTCAGGATTTTCACCTATTGAACCAAGTTGTCACTTTTTGTTTTGTTTTAGGGTATTTTGGGTATTGGTCCTCTGGCTTCACCGCCTTATATCTATGGTGCGCTTCAACTCAACAGAACATTCTTCTAGATATGAACATTGTATACTCACAGACTTGTATGCTCTCGGGCCTCACCTCAGCTTATTCTCTCCCGGCCGGCCCCTTGTGAATCATCAGTTGGTGACAAGTTTTCTGCCACATCCGATCTTCATGAACTCGATTTGCATCGGCGTCCCTATATTCGTGGCTCTGGGAGCACTAACTTGGGGTATCACGTCTGTCGTGTCGGTTCGCCAGAAGGATGATGCGTATGCTGCAGCGCTGGCCCAATTAACGTCAGGAATGGATCCGACCAAGAGCTTGCAGCAGTACGCGGAAGCGGGCCAACGATGCATCAGTCGGTTTCGCTGGGGCGCATTGTATTGGTCAATTGCTGCTCTGATTGCTGTAATGGTATGTATCCATGTTCATTGTCTGCCATGGGCATCACAAATATTCAGTTTAAGAATTTGGTAGCAGCCACCGACTCACTAATAATATTTTATTGGTATGCAGTTTTACTGCTTCACCGGCTTCCTCTTCCTGCGGTATTTGAAAGGCACTGTAAATGTTGCAACGGGGAAGACAAAGCTTTGGAAAGAAGTGGACGAGGCATTCGATGTGGATGACAAGCCCGCCGTCTTCATTCCGCCATCAGCCTCTGAAAATTCACGCATTGCCGAATCGCTTCTGAAGGGATATCGTTCGTCCTATTAGAGTGTCTGTTTCATTTCATCTTCTGTGCTTAACTGTTTCTTCATGACAGGTTTCCTACTATGGCAATTTGGTCTTCTCATCCTTGTGCTGATATGGGATTTGATGGTCGGGGTTTTTTTGACGTTGAAGATTGGAGAAATAGATGAAAAGTTTGGTTGATTGACCTCGTGAAATTTATTTGACTTCTACTGAATCGTCTGAAAAACCAATTCCTTAGTGAGGCGTGGAGGTCGACCTTAGTATGGGTGGTAGTGTCAAGCTCTTACCTCATGACTGGCGCTTTATTTCTCAACAGTGTGCGTCGTATACTGCCTTCACACCCAATATTTTCCCAACTCATGCATGATTCTTGCTCATGATACATAGTGGAAAGCACTGACCACTCGGGACGAATTGCCTGAACCATCACTTGTACCCCTGAAGATCGCCAAGCCTGATCTCGATCAGATATCGGAATGCCTGTTTTCTCCGATTCGCTCTTCCAGCAGTGAAAGCGAGACATCTACCAGGAAGGTCATCACTCGATACCACTTCCCGGAAGAGCATTCTCGCATCCCCTTGCAAAAGGTTTACACAACTTAATTGATTCAGTCACTCTTTTGGAGTGGTCCCGCTGTTTTCTGATATTGCCGTGTACATAATTAACTTATTTGAGAAACAATAATTTACTTCAATTCATATGTTTCTTCAATACTCTGTTGGGACACTCATAGGAATGCTGGATAGTCAGGCTGCTGCATGTTTAATTGAGGTAACCAGCTGTTCAGCTGGCTGAGGTAAGATAAGGAAGGCTTCTTCCTGAGGGGTTAGGCGGGGATATTTTATAACCATTCAAGAGAGGTCTGTCATCAAGACAATCATCAAGAGGGTTATCAAGAGAAGTACTAGGAGCACAGTAAACATTGGACTGAGGGCCAGGGGCTGGATCAACATTAGGTTGAGGCCCTGGGGTTCCTGGTGTTGAATGTAACTGAACATGATTCATTGTGATAGATGAGGAAGCACCACTGGAAGAAGCAATGAGTTTTGATGTGAGGGTGGCCAATTGCTTCAAGATGTTGGCAATGACCTCCAGGTGCTTTAGCATAGTTTGCAAGGGGAAATGGAGCAACTGCAAGGAAATCATAAGGGGATCAAATCAATCAAAAAAGGATCCTTCAGACCTTAAACAAAAGCTCAAAGTGTGGAGGGACACTGGCTATCATCCAGGATGTTGTTGGCTAGGATGTCATATCTTAGAACAATTTGCTTGGCCTTGGCTTTGAGAGAGGCTGGGGCAGGACCTGATTTGGATGTTGAGGTTCAGGGGGTGTCACTGTTACCACTTGTGCCATATTTGGAGTAGCTTCACAACTGATAGCCAGAGATTCCTCTTGATTATTCTGGATAGATGGTGTCGCTGGGGTCTTGGTGGGGTCTTTTCAGGCCATGTGGTCAACAGGATCTCTTGAATAATCAAAAAAATCAAAACAACAATGGTATATGTGCTTTTTAAATCAATTTGATCTTTTATTGAGTTTAATTGATGGTCAACTGGCAGTTTAAATTCAATTAGTAATCTTTTTTAATTTCACAAACACATATGATTAATCATACAAATCAATATAGGTACTTGGTAACAACACCCACAGCGCTCCACTACGCTACACTATGTTCCCTGTTTCTCCAAGCGGAGCGGTTTTGCACTATGTAAGAAAACACTACCGCTCTTCTATAAAAATTATATTGCTCTCACATCTCAAAGCAGTGCGGCTTTATAATTGCTGCGCTCTGCAATGGGAAAACTTTAGGCATGACAGCAATTCAAAGCAAGGCACAGAAGGTATTCATCATTTCAAAGCCATATTTGATTGCCTGACAAACTATCAGTCTGTCAGATGCTGAGTGGGGATATGGATCAATCTGAGAGGAAACAAAACAGTAAAGTAAGAAAAGAAAACACACTGGGACCTCGACATTGGCCTGTAATGTGTTCATTCGCTCAAGGGACTCCAAATCTAGTACATTTGACTGTACGATTGTGTCTGATATCCAAAAAAATGAGTGATCAAGATTTCAAAATGATCATATTTGATATTTCTTCTCTTAATATTTGTTTTAATTCCTCTTAGAAGCCTTTCATTTTCAGATAGAAGTGAAGTGAGATCTTGTTTTTCTATGAATTGGATTTTGGGTTCAAGTTTTGAAAATTGAACTCTTTGAGTACAGTCAAACCCGCGCAATTGCATACCCGCGCAATTGCATATTCAGTCATTTTGCATAGGCCAGGGCTTCTCCTGACTTGGTGCGGGTCAAAATTTAGGTTTATTGCATAATTATGCCAAAAACAATAATGCATAGTTTAATTTTTAAAAAACCGGTGTGGTGCGCAGATCATGGTATCAATCAAAAAAAATCAAAATTTAGATTATTGATAATCATTATTGAGCAGGAGTTATTATTACATATTAATTACATCATAACTTCACAATCTAACATATATTAAATCAATTTTCATTTACTTTTATTGTTATCAATTTTTATATATTTCATTTTAAAAGTCAAAAACCAATTTTTTATTATAGTACACATAGTTTTAGATGTGACATTCAATGTTTCATGGTTTAATTCAAACAACTCATAAGAAAGATATACAAACAAACAAATCTCAAGACAGAAGCTCTTTTTATATATTAAAACCATATTTTATTTTTGAAACACTTATTTAAATTTTAGTTTTAGTTTTATTTTCATTCATTTGAACAAACAAAAGAAAAAACTAAGAAAAAATAGAAACATTTATTAGAAGAGAGGTTTATCAAGTACAAATTAATATTGATGTGATGTGAATGAAAAGAAAAGAGAAACGAGTAAAAGTGAAGATTAGAATACATATGATTGATTGTGTTTAGAGATTGTTATAGTTAGTTTGGTAGTTTTGAAGATGGTATTGTAAATGAAAGATGAGAAGAGAGAGATGAATTACATATTGAAGAAGTGAAGAGTGTTGAAAGGAAAGAGTGAGATCGAGATCGATCGAGCGAAAACGAGACAGTGAGGTAAAGAGGAAGTGAAGATGTATTATGGGATATGTAGTGTCTGTAGTGGTGTGAATTATGGGTTGTTACAGGTCGAAATTTTTGATTTTCGACTTTTGGATTAAGGAAGATGGTTATGAGATCAAGCAACCATGATTGATAATCAAGGTGATGAAATCAAATGAAAAGGGTAGATGGCTAATTCATTGAAGATCAAATACACATCCTTTCATCATTCATACACAGCACCATAATCTTAGAATCAATTAGTAATCATAAAAAGACTCTTTTAATATTAGGGCGGTTCAAGTAGAACGCCGCGATCAGGTGTGTCGCAAAGCCCCGAACTGGATTTTAAGGTCGTTCGCACCTTAAAATCCTTGTCCGCTCCTTCACCAACGCTTTAAAAAAGACTTTTAAAGTCACGTAAAATCAGGGCGATTTACTCCAAACGGTCAATTTTTTTTCTTCGTGACACATATGTGTTTTTTTATATATATGAAGATTGACTATAAGAAGATGAATCATTATTAGTAAAGGGTTTATAAAGGCTTGGAGAGGAAAATATAAATGAGTTGAAGAATTTGTAATAGCTGTTTACCATTCAAAAAGTCACAAATTGATCATAAGAAGAGCTTGGCAGTAGCAATTAGTCATCTTTGCTGGGTAAATGAGTAAAGAATCACTTGTAGAAGATCTATTGATCACATTACATCATACTACATATTTGTACTAGCTAAAATGGCTCAAAATGGCAAATTTGGGAAGTGTAGAAGATCATTGATTCATTGCATCATAGCTGTTTACCAACTTTTTAGTCATCTTTTTGGTTTTTGAAAGCTGTTTACAATTATTAATTTGTAAAATCAGATATATAAGTCTTGGTCTTTGTCCCACTTTTGTTTTTTTTCCCTTTCTTCTTCATCTATGATAAAGTTTAGTAGTTTTTTAACATTATAAGAATCACTACACAGTCCTAGTTCACTTAAACTGCCCTTATTAAATAATATGAGAATTTATTTTATTGGTCTTATAAGCTAAAAGCTTCATTTGGAATAACACTTTTGTGTTGAGTTAATTTCACTGGTGCCTTATCAACAGATACTTTTCTCTATTATCAAAGTCCTGGTTATTTTTCTCTGTTATCAGGAGACTTTAACAACAAAGTCCAGTTTGTTAAAGATTCTCAGAAAGAGCAGTCACAGACACCTTCTGTAAAGTCATTATATTTACAGATTATCCTCTTTCAAAGCACTGTATAGCCCTTGTTGTGCTATTAGTACCACACCGGATCTCTGTAGCCAAAAAGCATAGCCTTTGAAGGAAGATTAAGCTTTGAACCAAATCAAACCAACATGAATGACACAGAAGGACCTTCTCTGGCTGTTGAGCCCCTCAAGTTTGACCACCTTAACCCCATACACGCCACAAAGATTGTCAACATCATTTATCTTGCATCAAGTCCCCTCCTTCCCGCCGCTTTCTCACCCGATCTGAACTCAGAGGAGCACAAACACCATTTACTCAAGAAAGGGCTTCAAACTTTAAAAGATGCCTCAAGAAAGCAACGTGACAAGATTGAATCTCGCCAAGATGCTGGTGAAGAGATATCCACTGCTGATGATGAATGGCTTGATCAAAGTGGTAATTTAATAACAGAACAAATCTTAATTGACAAACTTCTTGCTGCAAAAGATAATGAACCTTACTGCTTTGCATACCACAAATATCAAGCTATTTGAGCTATAATTGAATCTTATCAATCTACTTTAGTTGAAGTGGCTGCAAAGAAAATGAACAAACACAAAAAGGATCCAACTGCTGATCACTTCAGCAAAGGTCAGGGCAAGCGGCCTTGTTCTCATCTTTCAAAACCAGTCCAATCACAATGTTTGTCTCAAAACTCAGCAAAACACAAGCAAAGTCTTACTCACAATCAACCATTAGAAGTCATTGATTGGTATTATGCAAATGGGGAAAGTCAGACTAAGACTTTCCTTCACTTCTCAAAGATTCATCTCAATATGGGAATTAGTGAACCTAATATCTCGCGTTGGCTCAAAGACAAGGACTCAATTTGAAAGATCTCCACCAATGTTGGTCCTCAAACTAAACAAAAGGCCGATGTCAAGTTTCCCAACATCGAGGAACTTCTTGTCACTTGGTGCCATGCATTGATTCTGCATTACTAATGATTTTGTGCGTTAAACTCGATCATTTTTCATCTTGGAAAAATACATCATTTTTGTAGTGTGAAGACAAGGTTTCATTGGTCGGTTTCAATTTTTTCTTTTTCCGTGCCAGAGGCTTGGACATTCTGGCTTTGGGGAGAACAATTGATGTCCAGCTACCGGAAGAAGGCTGCAGCATGCCCGTTTGACTCTTTTGAGGTGCTGGTGGTCTGATAGAACAACAAAGGGGGGTTGACAAGACAGGATGGGTTGATAAGGCTTTAGTTTGAGACCCTGGGCTGCCAGATTTGGAACTAGCCATTACGAGTGAAAGTATTCTGATTGAGAAGTTGAAATAAGAATGAAAGATAAGGCTTGAGTTGAAAGGGAAAGCAAAAATATATTTGTTGATTGGAGTTGAGTGAGAGTGAAAACTGTAGAAAGGAGATTGTGAAACAGTGGAATTGAGAGTGAGAGTTGAACTTGAATTTGAAGTCACTAATCAATGGGTACTGGATGAAAGACTTAATAAAAATAATGAGCTTGAAGTTGAAAGGTGTAAGTTCTTGATTGGGCAGGTTGAATAACCAAAAGTTCTGCTGAAAGATGCCATTGTCGCTTTGTGGGTCTGTGTTGATAGGTGTGAGTGATCTAGTGTGATCTAGCTAGTGAACTAGCAAACAAAGGGGTACACTTGTGGAAGCAGGGAGGGTCCAGGCTTCCACAACCCTTTGCCCAAGCTACCAGGTCCATGCCGGTTGCAGGGTTGTGTTGCTTGGATCGACACTGAAAACAACACAACCAGCTGTAATGCCACACCTTGACAAGCAGTGCCCCGGGCAGCAGCCAACCCTGTTGCTTGACGTTGCTTTGCGGGTTTTTGCCCGTTGCTTGACTTTGCTTGACTTTGCTCACTCAGAGCAATGCACCAGCCCTGCATTGTATACAGATTGGTATTTCATTTGCCATTTTCTCCATAATGTGGGAGGGGAGGCACTCCAGTGGACCAGCTCAGTGCCGGATGTGACAACCCACATGTACTCCCAGCCTTTTTTATCTCTCTTGTCCTGCAACTTGGGACAACAGGCTGCAATCCAGGCCTCAGGCTAACATGAGTAGTACACGGACCAGTTGCCAAAATGAACCCAACTGATTCCTTCCCCAAAATTTGATAGACCTTGCCTTTTCTATCTGGAGATTCAGCATAGCATACCTGAGATTCCCCAACTGAGATTTACTTTGTTAAATGTTCAGATATGAATCAACAATCATTGCATGCCTATTTCAACCTTGATTCTTTATGAGAATTTCATACACAGACCATTGGCATAGCTTTCATTTTGTCTTTCCCCCACTTAAGTTTCAAAAAGGTTTTTGCAGAGGTTTATGAAAGAAAGAAAAAGTTATATATTTACCATGATATGGAAGATTGCCATGGGTCTAGAATTTATCCCACGTCGGTGCTTGTTCAGCAGGGCTTTTTGGGGGGCAAGAATGTCATTTTGCAATTTTGACCAATGTGACTCAAGTGGCACTTTAGAACCACTATATTAAGGGCGTGTTCACTTAGTGGGGAATTTGAGAAATCACATTACGAGCAACCACTTTTCTACATGTAGAAAAGCGTTTTTTTTTAAAAAAAACATGAAATTTGAAATTTTGTGAAAAGTCGTGAAACAAGCGCTCTTGAGTCATTTGATTTGGATACACTGATCACTAGACTTTTCATTTTCAAATTGAAAGTGTTATGAGCTTGAGATTCCACCCTATTCCAAATCCATGGAACATCATCACCAAAAACCGATGGATCCCTTCACAGTTACCTAACCCAACACAACCACAAAAACTTACAACCAATGTTACAAATCAACTCTTCATTTTGACCAACTTTGCAAAGGATTGAGATTAGAAGGTGGATTTCCAAACCCATCATTAATTCATCAAGAATGATTAGATTCAAGTTCTTTCATTTGATCAAATCACCATCTCAAGTACAACAATTATATTGCATTTCTTGTAACATCCAATCCACGTGATGTAGAACAAATCATCAATTTATATCCAATCTTGGTCCAGAAGGTAGGCATGTTTGTTACGAATCCATACATGTAACTCTTGTGAAAGATACGACACATGTCACAACTGAGAGTTGGCTATATACTTGTATTACGTAGTTAGCTTTCTCTTTCCTCATCCGACAATCTGTGTAATCAACTAGATTGCTTGGTAGAACTCATCCTCCATTCCTGTCGACCAGCAGTGATCCCAGAGCCTGACCTTAACATATTGTCGGATCTCAAATTAGGAATCGAGGAAGTTAGAATAGAATTACCTCAAGAACGAATCGTATTAATCCAGATAAAATTAGATTTAGATTTGATATTGAACTGAAACCTTGATCGAATACATCAAAGCCCCATCACCGACCAAACCGACTGAACCTTATCAGATTGAATTGAATTAGATTGAATTAGAACTTAAACCTTCAAAATACGCCACAACGTCACCATCATACAGCATCCCAGCCGGCGACGCCGATTCCGACACCGATACTTCTCATCACTTCGTTGATTCTGAAACGCATCTAGCGATCGAACCACCCGCACCTCATCTCGCTATTGAATTTGGTGAACGCCTCGCTATCCAGCCATCTCACGATATGGAGGATATTCAGCGTCAACTCAACGAGCTATCTGCCTCGTTGGACCGAGAACGTTCCCTTCGCGAACAAGCCGAGGCTAGATCCGCCGACTCTGAAGCGCGACTTGCTAACATGCAAGCTGGCAATCAAGCGAACCCAGCACCTGCTCCTACCGCGACATTTGTCCATCAGGAGTCTACACCTACTCCCAAAGGGCCTAAGGTTGCGACCCCAGACAAATTCGATGGAACTCGGGGTGCTGCGGCAGAGATCTTCGCAACTCAGGTCCAGTTATACTTACTGGCTCATCCTTATCAGTTTCTGGATGATCGCAGCAAGGTAGTCTTCACTGTATCCTACCTTACCGGCGCTGCCAGTAGTTGGGCTCAGCCCCTTACCCTCGAACTACTTGACAATGCGACATCTCATTTGGTCACCTTTGAAAGATTCATCACCAATTTCAAGGCGATGTATTTCGATACGGAAAAAAAGGCAAAGGCTGAACGTGCCTTACGTACTTTGACTCAGAGGGGTTCCGTAGCTAACTATGCGCACGAGTTCAATACATATGCTACTGCCACGGGGTGGGAGGTACCTACACTCATCAGTCATTTCGAGCAGGGACTTAAGAAAGAGATTAGAGTTGCTATGGTTATGATTCAGGAGGACTTCACTACCATCGAGCAGATCGCCAATTTAGCAATCAAACTTGACAGCAAAATCCACGGTGTCACCAGCGCTACGACGACCTTTCACGTGCCTAAGGATCCTAATGCTATGGATATTTCATCTGGATATGTCAAATTAAGTGCTGAAGAACGTTCAAGACAATTACGAACGGGTTCTTGCTTTCATTGTGCTGGTCAGGGTCATCTCGCGTCAGATTGTCCTGTGAGAAGAAATGACGGTAATGGGAAACGTAGAGGGGTTTTTAGTGGTTCAAACAGTTATAAACACAAGATCGCTGAGTTGGAGGCTAAAATTGCAGCTATGGGTACTTCTAATCATGTAGATCAACAACAAGGAGGAAGTAGAGCCGACCAATCAAAAAATGGCGGTGCTCAGGAATGAGTGTGCCTATCCTGAGCCACCCGGGGGGATTAGATGATATTAATTTAGGAGCTAGTACTATTAGATCGTGCAATGCAGACGACCCTCGTCTTTTCTTGCGTACTTCTCTGTCACTGTCCCACTCCCGCGCCACACCACCTCCCTCTTTTGAAGCCCTCTTCCTCATTGACTCAGGAGCGACACATAACGTCCTGAGTGAAACCTTTGCCGCCAACTGCAACCTCTTGCAACACGCAAATCAGTCCAAGAGAGTTGTGACTGGTTTTGATGGATCTACAAGCCACGCGATGTATGAGGCCGACTTAATCAACCACGACGACAACTCAACCACCAACTTCATTATCACTCGAGTGAAAGATACTTACGACGGGATTTTAGGAATCCCTTGGATCAAGAGACATCACAACCGCATCAACTGGACGACCGGGAAGGTCTCTGATTACCAAACAAGCGTTGCAGCCATTGTGGCTTTGTCCAGGCCGACATCACCCTTGCAGGACCCCGGAGTGGAACCCAAAAGGGACGCTAGGCAAAGTGACAAGGGGATGTGTATCGCAGCAGATACTTTAACATCCCCGCAACGTGCGTATGCTTCTCTTTTTAAATCAGACTCTCAAGAAACCCTGGGCGATCACCTTTTTCCCACGAATTCACAGATTTCTACACCAAAATCCGATGTCACATTGCCACCAGACCATTTCGACTACATCGCAGCTGATAATACGGCTTCGTCCTATCCGACAAACACCCCCGAGGATCCTGACGTGATGCCAGAGGGGCATGCTAGGAAATGTGACGAGGGGATGTGTGTTTTGACAAACACGTTAGCATCCCCGCGATGTGAGTCTGATCTCCAATCTTCCCTACTCTCACGTGAAACAGCTGGCAAGCTTTGTTTGCCTCCAATCTCGCAGAAGCCTATATCAACCACGCCGTGTTCAAACACCGAAGTATTGGACTCCACGCCATCAACACCTCAAGTTTCAATTCCGACTGCTCACACTGATATGCCACCATTTACGCAATCAGAGCCTTATATCTCACTCGCGACTGCTGAAGCAGTTTCGTCTATTCCGAAAACATCCCCCATGGGTCCTGACGTGATGCCAGAGGGGCAAGCTAGGAAATTTGACGAGGGGATGTGTGTTCTTGCAGACACGCTAGCATCCCCGCGAGGTGAGTCCGATAGTCCTACTGTCACCTCAAAGCCTGAAGCAGCTGGCCAGTGTAATCTTTCCCTGAATAGTTGCCCTACGACCGATTTTGATGCCGCGAAGACGTCCTGGTCCACTTCCGCTCGACTTGCTGCCGATTTGAAGATGAAGGAGCCCTCCAAGACCGTCGAAGAACTCGTCCCAGCCTATTATCACCGCCATCTACACATGTTCCGCAAGTCTAATTCACAACGACTACCGCCACGTCGTCGATACGATTTCAAGGTGGATCTGATACCTGGTGCTCAACCACAAGCCGGTCGGATAATACCTTTATCACCTGCAGAAGATGAGGTGTTAAAGAAGATGATCGACGAGGGACTCCGAAACGGTACTATACGCAGGACGACCTCTCCTTGGGCTGCCCCTGTGTTATTCACAGGGAAGAAAGATGGGAATTTGAGACCTTGCTTTGATTATCGCAGGCTCAATTCTTTGACAATCAAAAATAAATATCCATTGCCTCTGACAATGGATTTGGTTGACAGTCTTTTGGACGCTGATACATATACAAAATTGGATCTTAGAAACGCATATGGAAATTTGAGAGTAGCTGAAGGCTACGAGGACATTCTGGCTTTTATATGCAAACATGGCCAGTTTGCGCCACTCACCATGCCTTTTGGACCTACAGGCGCCCCGGGGTACTTTCAGTACTTTATCCAAGACATCCTAGTAGGACGAATAGGAAATGATACCGCAGCCTATTTGGATGACACGATGATCTATACAAAGAAGGACACTCATCATGAGAAAGCAGTTGACGGCATCCTTGACATTCTCGACAAGCACGATTTATGGCTGAAACCCGAAAAATGCGAGTTTTCAAAATCTGAAATAGAATATCTCGGGCTTATCATTTCAAGAAATCGAGTCAAAATGGACCCTACAAAAGTCAAAGCAGTGAAAGACTGGCCTGCGCCAAAGAATGTCACCGAACTCCAACGTTTCATTGGGTTTTCAAACTTCTACAGACGTTTCATAGACCATTTTTCTCGCACAACACGACCACTTCATAACCTGACAAGAACAAAGACTCCTTACATCTGGGACTCTGACTGTGATAAAGCTTTCGAATCACTCAAGACGTCATTCATCTCTGCGCCTATTCTCAAAATCGCAGACCCTTACAAACCATTCATCCTTGAATGTGATTGTTCGGATTTTGCTTTGGGAGCGGTTCTATCTCAATACTGCGACGAGGATCATGAATTACACCCGGTGGCCTACCTCTCCAGATCACTACTCCAGGCGGAGAGGAATTACGAAATATTTGACAAGGAATTGCTTGCGATTGTGGCGTCCTTCAAGGAATGGCGCCATTACCTGGAAGGTAATCCAAACCGACTGGAAGTTATCGTATATACCGACCACCGGAACCTTGAATCTTTCATGACGACAAAGCAGTTGACACGACGACAGGCACGTTGGGCCGAAACCCTAGGTTGTTTTGATTTTGTTATCAAATTTCGACCAGGGAGAAATGCTGCTAAACCCGACGCATTGTCACGACGACCGGATCTAGCACCTGACGAAGCAGAGAAATTGACTTTTGGCCAACTCATCAAACCAGAAAACTTGGTTGAAGATTCATTCATAGTTGATGTAGACAGCATGGAGTCATTTTTTGATGACGAAAACATTGACCTACAAAATGCAGAACACTGGTTCGAAGTAGATGTTTTAGGTGTATCTGATTTCAGTGAAATTGAAACTAGCTTGGAGGAGACGACGCCTGGTGAACTTACAGAAGAGTTCGTCACAGATGACACTATCATTGATTTAATTAGGAAAGCAAGCAGAGACGACATCAGATTGGCTGAAATCATAGAAGCAAAAGAAAATCCGATGTCTTCAAAACTTAAAACTGCCATGAAGAACTACGACGTCAAGGATGGAATACTTTACAACCACGGCCGAATCAAAGTACCCAATGATGATTACATTAAGTATTTGATAGTACGAAGTAGGCATGATAGTCTCCTTGCAGGACACCCGGGTAGATCTAAGACCCTCAGCTTAATACGTAGATGTTTCACATGGCCATCTCAAAAGTCTTACGTAAACAAATACGTCGACGGTTGCGATTCCTGCCTTCGAGTAAAATCATCCACTCAGAAACCATTCGGCACGTTGGAGCCATTACCAATACCGGCCGGACCATGGACCGATATTAGTTATGACCTGATAACTAAACTACCAGAGTCAAATGGACATGACAGCATTTTGACGGTAGTAGATAGGTTGACGAAAATGTCACATTTCCTTCCTTGTCGAGAATCTATGACAGCCAATGAACTAGCTGACATAATGATTAAAGACGTTTGGAAACTACATGGTACTCCAAAGAGCATTGTGTCTGATCGTGGTACAATTTTCATATCACAGATCACGAAACAGCTGGACAATCGTCTAGGAATCCGACTACACCCTTCTACGGCGTTTCATCCTAGGACTGATGGTCAAAGTGAGATTGTCAACAAGTCGATCGAACAATATCTCAGACATTTTGTGACGTACCGACAAGACGACTGGGCGACATTACTACCAACGGCAGAATTTGCCTACAACAACCGAGATCACGATTCGACGGGAATATCACCTTTTAAGGCAAACTACGGTTATAACCCAACTTTCAACAAGATTCCGTCGAGTGATCAGTGTATTCCCATAGTGGAAAATAGACTAAGTATATTAGAAGAAGTACAAAAGGAGCTGACAAGCTGTTTAGAATTGTCACAGGAGTCAATGAAGAATCAATTTGATAAGCACGTACGACAGACACCCAACTGGAACATAGGGGATCAGGTTTGGCTTAATGGAAAAAACATTTCGACGACGAGGCCAACTCCTAAACTGGAACATAGATGGCTAGGTCCCTTCATTATTATTGAAAAAGTATCCACATCAGCTTACAAATTGAAACTACCACATTCAATGAAGGGCGTGTATCCAGTCTTTCATGTATCACTATTACGAAAACATGACATTGATCCAATTGAACATAGAAGAGAAGTCAAACAACCACCGCCAATCACAATTAATGGAGAAGAAGAGTGGGAAGTTGAAGAAATATTAGATTGCAGATCAAGACATAAGAAAATCGAATATTTAGTCAAATGGAAGGGATACGAAGCAAATCACAATTCTTGGGAACCAGAGGTGAATCTAATTAACAGCTCAGAATTATTAAATGATTTCAACAAGAGATTTCCGGATAGTGCGTCAAGATATAGGAGAAGAAGGAGAAGGTGAGAGAAGGCATAGCTTTTTCCCAATGGGTTTTTTAATGCTGCCTGGGGAAAGAACGCAGAACTTTCAAGAGGGAGTTTGGGCGTTAAAAGGGGGAGTTAAAAGGGGGATAATGTTACGAATCCATACATGTAACTCTTGTGAAAGATACGACACATGTCACAACTGAGAGTTGGCTATATACTTGTATTACGTAGTTAGCTTTCTCTTTCCTCATCCGACAATCTGTGTAATCAACTAGATTGCTTGGTAGAACTCATCCTCCATTCCTGTCGACCAGCAGTGATCCCAGAGCCTGACCTTAACAATGTTGTATAAACACCAGGTTAGGTTGAGAATGAGAATGGGAATGATCAACATAAGTTGAGTTGAGAATGACATCAATCAAGGATGGTGATGGACAATCAATTTTGAGAATAGTGGTGGATGATCGGTTTTGAGACAACTTGTGCAATGACTGGGGACTTGCAACAGATTTGAGGGGTTCCGTACGGTAGAAGGTACCTTGTACAATCTGAGAATAAGTTTACAAAGCAGGCAACTGGCACAGGTTGGTAGAAGAAGAATGCGATTTTTGTAGACAAGAATGTGCTAATAGCAAATTCTTAGAATGTCCCAATAAATTGCTTTTTATAAGCATTCTGTGATTTCTAGAATGCTTGTGAATAAGAAATCAAACACATTTCACAGAATGTGATTTCTCAACATTCAAGAATGTGAATTTTCACAAAAAAGTGCTTAAGTGAACGCAGCCTAAGATGCAGTGCAGATATATATGTGCACACATAGACGTCAAGCCACCGCTCCAATAATGATCATTGGGTCATGTCCCCAATCTTGGACATGCCTGACATCCTGACATGAAAAAGTGTCTTTATGGTGTTGATTCAATACTGTAAACAAACTACAACCGCTGAAAACATAAACCAGATAGTACTGTACAAGAAATGACCAAAGGATGCAAGATGATCATACCAGTCAAAGACTTTAAAACCTCAATCAATTGGATTTAACCAAAGTTGATACCCTGTGCTAAAGGCATCTCTTCCGAATGATTGATTGTACAACTAGACCAACGACAATACTACAAAGCCAATTGATCAAAGTCAGTGATTACCTTTCCAGTAGCCAGCTCAACATAGTGAAACAAATTTTGTAAATTTTAGTACTCAACTTGTTTCCATGCATCCCCACCAGATTCTCGTCCCCAACCGGTATGGAAATTACCACCAAATCCTGCTCCAATCTCAGCACCTTATTCATAAATTCAAAATCAGCTTACTAATAATCCTTTGGAGCAAATAAATTTTCAAGGATCCCAAACTTCCAGTCATGGATAGAAAGTGAACAATGACCAATAGTACTTGGACTCACCACTTGTTCCCGCATTCACATTCACTATTCCACAACGAGATCCTTCAGGACCGGTCCAGTGATATAGATCTCCCACATTTCTAAAATACGCATCTTACTCTCAATACTACAAGTTCTTACCTTTAAAGGCAAAAGGTTCAACGAGTAAAAGAGCTACGTACCTAGAAAACAAAGAGCTGCTTAGAGCCTGATCTACCGAGTTCGTCATCTCCACCGCCTCTTCAAGTCGACTGAATGTACCCACATGCAATACAGGTGAAAAACTCTCCTTACAAACGATCTCAGGTACATCTTCTGCTCGACGTAAAGCCGTACCCCAATCAATCACTGTTGGCTCTACAAACCAACCTGATTGCTTGGCTGACTTGCCGCCACCAAACAGTACTTTACCACCTGCTGCCTTACTAGCTTCAATACAAGCTATATGCTGTTGCACAGCTGCGGGAGTATGTAGAGCACATATCAAAGTTCCTGAATCAAGACCGTGACCTGAGCGAGTGGCGATTTGAGCGTATGAAGCTAAAAGAGATTTGGTGAACTGAGGTGCAATACTCTCATGTAAAAATAGACGACGAGTAGTTGTACACCTTTGGCCGGCGGTGCCTACTGCACCGAACACAGTAGCACGTAATGCAAGGTCCATTGAGGCACTCGGCATCACCACCAGCGCCTATCGAGACCCACATTTCCAAATGAGTGAATGAAGCGAATGTGGACTTGTAAAATGATGAAACCCAATTCGAAGGATTCTTACGTTATTCCCACCAAGCTCCAATAATGTCTTTCCAAACCTAGCTTGCACTTGTTGACCCACCTCCTTGCCTACTCTTTCACTCCCAGTAAAGCTAACAAGATCAACACCTTTATCGTTAACGAGTGTTTGGCCAACGGAATTCCCACCGCAAACCAAGGCCGCGATAGCCCCTGGTAAACCATGTGATTCGATAACTTCTGTAATGATCTTGGTCATAGCCATTGCGGTTAGTGGAGTTGAGGGCGAGGGCTTCCAAATAGTTGAATTGCCAGTAATGAAGGAAAGACCGAAATTCCAACCATAAACCGCACCTGATGAAAACCAAAAGAAAGAATAACTCAACTTTCTCCCTCAAGTCAGTTGAAAGACTTGAAAGATGCTTGACTCACAAGGAAAATTGAAAGCTGAAATAACTCCTACTAAACCTAATGGATTCGGAATCTCTTGAATCACATGACCCTTTCGTTCACTAGAAATCACCTTTCCACCAAACATTCTACTAAGACCCAACGCATAATCAAAAATTTGTATCGCTTCCTCTACTTCACCTAAACTTTCGGCTTTGATTTTCCCCATCTCAATCGTAATAAGTGAAGCTAAAAGTTCTTTCTTTTCCGTCAGCTTTGCATTAATTTCTTTTAAAATTTCACCACGTTTTGGACCAGGTACTTTTCTCCATTCTAAGGCTGCTTGACGAGCGGCTAAGACTGTGGCAGTTGTTTCGGTTGCATTGGGTGATGAAATGGTTGGTCCTATTGGTTTACCATCTGCAGGATCACACGGAGTTAATATTTCTCCATGACCTTGTTTCCATTTTCCGTCATAAAGTCCTGGTAACGGATCTTGAGATGTTGGTAAGATCGATAGCTGTTCAAGTACAGGTCGTGCCCTAGTTGAGATAGAAAATGATTTTGAAAGTCTCAAAGTTCGATACAGATGCTTTCGGGTAGTAAGATGAAGATGATGAGGTATTCCGATGAGTTTATTTGTTTTACTCAAGTTTTGGCTCAGCATGATGAAAAGTAAAGTGAAGTGTCAAATGAAGTCGATTGATGAAGACTCAATCTGACTTATGTACATACATACGTCATCAATCGTCGATCACTATTCATGGGTTTAGCACTCTGGACTTGAACGCTATCATGGCTTTATGTGGCATTTTTGAAGAATCTCACTGACACACCAAACTTAAAAGTCCCTCGCGACACCGGCAACATATTTATGGCGTTCAAACATGCGCGAGAAATTTGCAAGTTGCGAGAAAGTTCTGTGCAAGTTCTTTTAAACATCTTGCATAGAACTTCCACGAAACTTGCAGACTTAAGAAAGTTATGTGTGAACCTAGGCTTCCCCGCTTCGAGGACTCAGTTTGCCCTTGATGAGATACATACAGCAGGGGGTTGTGAAAAAATTATTTAAGCAAGATCCGTGCAAGAAATCTTGCACGGATCTTGCACGGATCTTGCACATCGGTTTTGCAAATTTCTTGCACATGTTTGAACGCCATAATTATCCTCGGATATGTGTATCCGACTTAACGCTGGGTAGGTGTGTCTAGGGCTGTGACCCGGCCCTGGCCCCGTCCGGCCGACTGTGCCCGCTGGTTTTCTGGAAGCAGACAGTACATGCCCTGACACACCAAAATCCCCAGAGAATTGGAGGACTGCCGGAGGTTGGGAATTGCGGGAATGGGAATGGGATGTATGAGCCTGTACTCACTGCCATGTTTCAGTCCAGAGGTTTAGGCTGAGCAGTACACAACCTTCTTTGTAAACATTTGTCCCATGGGTCGGCATAGAAACCATAGCTTGCATATGTTTTTGATGCATTTTGAGTACAACAATGTAGCGTGCAACATAAGACCATTACATTTTGATAATCTTGACCAGACCAATCATAACATCAAAATCAGAGTCTTCCAAGTTCTTCAGATGATTTTTCTGACTTAAGTTGAGTTATAGGGGTTGCAAAGGGTTGCAAATGAAAGGACCTACTGGAGAGCCGGATGAAAAAGCCTCGATAGCTGTCACTTTTTAATCAGCATTGATCAAGTGCCATTGATCAGAACGTTCTGAGTGCAAGACCAACCTGACAATGATCGGAAGAGAGTCAATCAAATGTCTTGTTCTACTTTCTTTATGGTGTTTCTCTCACTTGAAGTGCTCTCAAATTCAGACAGGCCAATCCTTGGTTTGACAAGCTGGTGGTGCTGTTTGTTCTAGCGTACACTCTTAACTGGTTTTGTCCTTACAATCTTGAGTCATTTTTGATTATCTCAGCTTATGATATTTGATTGAGCCATTGGTGTTGGGTCAAAAAAACATTGGTTTTCAAACTAACATATCCGAGAGCTTTGCTTGTTTGCTTCATCAATTTCAATTGATATGTTGCTTTGGAGTGGGTATGAGTTTGTGAGGGTTGGTTACTCTTTTGAGTACTCAAGGCTCACTCATTGGGCAAGGTGGGTCTTATAATTCAAGTAAATATGATTATATTGCAATATAAAAAGTAGTTACAAAGAATTATAAACAAAGGGAAAGGATGAGGAATGGAAGATACTGAACTAAGATTGTAAGGGTGAAGGGTGGATCCTAGTCCTTCCTTTAATCTTCAAGTGACAGATTAAAGAGTGGGTTGAAGTTCACTAGACTAGTTGTTCTATGGTCACTAACCCTGGGTTGTTCTTATGGTCACCAACCTTGGGTTATTCTATGGTCACCAACCTGGGTTATTCTATGGTCACCAACCTTGGGTTGTTATATGGTCACCAACCAAGGAGAGTTCTACTTGGGGGAAGTAGAGGATCCTGAGGAGGTGAAGAGTATTACTTACTTTTAATCCAGGAACAGATTAAAGTAAAGAAGATATCACTAGTCTTATATTTATAAGACTCTTGATGTTACTTCTGTAGAACTTTAAGTTGTTCTTAAAAGTAGAGTGTAATAAAGCTTGGGGGAAATCTCTCAAGGCTGAGAGAGGAGGGGTTTATATACTCTCCTCTCCAAACCTAACTGTGGTGAGATTTGTTTACATCCCTACTTTGGTTTAGGGTTTGATTATTATTATTATTTGGGATTATTTCTAATAGTACTTAATTACATATACGTGTTATATGTAATATGTAATATAAGCTTTTTTTTAACTCTTGACACTGAGTTATGAGGTGTAATTGATATATAATTACATATTACATATCATTTTAAATGTGTATGTATATGTAATTAATAAGTGTATATGATTTATTACAAGTTACATATGTTTTGTAAGCTTTATGTACATGTAATTAGCTGTCTGAAAGTGGTTATATATGTTACAAGTTAGTCTTTAGGTACATACATATGTACCTAGGGCTGACAGAGTTGATGATGCTCCTGCTCTGGAACTGCAAATCCTCTCAACACTCGGTGATCATTGGAAAGAACGTAACTTTGTGTACATACATATACACGAAGCCAACGATGTGGTGCTTTGTTGGATGTTTCAAAAGAAAAGTGCAGACCAATTGAGTGTTGACCAACTCCTGTATGCCCATTCATTCATACAGCTCCCATTCCCAATCTCTGGCAATCCTCTGGTGCTCCCAAAATATGGTGGCCGAGAAACGCCAAATCGGACAAAACGACAGACCAGCAAAATTCGTCATACAGGCCTGATCAAAAGCCATGCTGAGCATGTGCCAACCCTGACTACTGCACCCCGCCAGCACAATGGTCCGCTACTCCGGTCTGGTTCAGATTGCTTTACGCCCAGCATCCAATTTCTTAATGTTTGCCTTGCCACAAATTGCCAACTGCGCCAAAACAAGACGGGGTCACTGCGTATGGTAAACATGCCGGGTGGTGTGTATACATATATAGCCCCCTTCAAACGTATGTTTTTGTGTCTTTTACAAACCACCTCTCTCCTTCTTCCTCAGTTAACTTTCCAAAAATTTCAATTTGCTTCATTTCTCTGTGATTGTCCCTGTTGTATCTCAATATGTCCTCAATGATGTGCACCGTTTGCCATCAGCAGCAGTCATCTTACTGTGATATGTGTGGTTCATGTCTGGATAATTGCCTTGCATCCACCACACCCTCACCAGTTGAACCCACCAGTGGACCTGCTTCAATGGAACAAGGCCTCTCATTGCTAGTCAATCCCAGTAATCCTTATCCTCAGCCAAACCATCCCCCAAACCTCATACCAAATTACTTGCAACACACTACACCCTCTAGCCATCCCTCCTCCAGCGCATCATTTAGCTCACATGCTTTCAAACATGCTGCTGCAACAGTGGCAGCCCACAACAACTTCCTTCAGCACCCTCCAACCCCATCATCACACCTTTTGCCACACCTTCCAGGCCACACCTCTTCCCAATCATTCGACCCACTTGCAGTGGCCAAAGAAAACAGTACTTGTACAGCCTCTGGCTTCCCGGCAACTAGAGCAGAGCAATCCAGGGGAGGCACAGGGACAACTACTTCCACCTGAGGGCCTCAAAAAGCTCAGGACAGCCCATCATATGAAACTTCCAGCCCAATCATCAACTTCATATGTGGTTTTGAGACATACCAGGCACCAAAGTGGGTCAAATCTGAACCACTTTCTGTCTCTTGCCCAACAAATCTGTTCAATCCCGCCGCTTACAAAGAGTTATGACAAGATCTATGGGATCACTTCCAAAAGTTTTTTGTCCCCAACAAGATAGTCAAAGTTCTCAACCCTGATGCCTTTTCTTTCACCACCCTGGGTGACCAGGAAGCAACAGTTGAGTCCACCAATCTCATATGGTGGTTCTCCCAACACAACTTGATTAGTCTCATCTACAACCATTCACGGTATGAACATAGCCTAACTGTTGTAGTATTTAAAGCTCAACAAGAGCTTTACAACACCTAAGAAGGGATAATCTACTACGTGTAATATAGTAGAAGTTGCCTAAAGACTGCCTTCTTTAAAGAAACCAGCACAAGGGCACTTGCTGACCACTTTGTGATAACAGAGAAAAAGATAAAGGCACCAGAGAAATAAAGCAATACTGTTGTGTAGTATTCTTCCCAGATTTTAAGCGCAAAAAAGTTCACACACTATGTTATTACTAGCAATACTGTTGTCAAGTATTATTCCCAAATTGACTTATATTCTTTAACACACGTAAATAAATTTCTCCTTGCTTTGAAGGGGCGGATTTAAGTGATCTTAGTACAAATATAGTAAATAAATGATGATTTATAACACTACAACAAAGGTATAAGATGCAGAAAAGAAAACAACAATCCCAAAATCATCAAGGAGTACTTATATCCACATGTAACAACCTCTACAATAGTCAACAGCCTCAAAAACCAGCCAAAAGAACCCTAAAAACCATGTAATGACGCAATGTAATGATCTTGTTACTAATGTATGATGTAATTTTCACAGCCAAAAGTGATCAATGACGCAATGATTTAATGTAAAGCACTTCTTAAGATGAATACAGGTGATTTTTTCCTTGTAAACCAGCTGCAAACCAATTTTTGAGATTACAAATTTTTTCAGATGTGGTCCAATTTTGATCTACTATAGTGCATCTTGTAGCCCTCGTGATACTGATCATTTATGACACACATATGACCTATTTCTGATGAGTGATGAGTAAGATATTGAGCTGTGAAGTTAAGGTTTTTGGTGTTACATGTTGACTTGTGACTGTAAATTCGAGATTCACACCAATTTCTTATTTCCCTTATAACTTTTGACATATACCTCCGTTACTAATGATTTAAAGTTTGTACATTATGTAATACACACTTCTGCGATGAATGAGCTATCTACCAACCTAATCCGACGTCATTTGACATATGTAATTAGCTGAAAACCTTCATTTTCGACGAAATTCACCCATTTTCTTCACTTTCCACAGCTGCTACTCCTTTTTTCTTGCTCATGTAATATGACATCATCTTCTACAGCCTTAAAAACCCTGGAAAATAATCTTGGCAACCCTAATTTCCATCACTACCACCACTACATATGTAAACTACACATATAACCCTTGTTTACCATCTTCAAAAAAGTACCTTTCCACTAATAACTTCTGTTTTCCCTTATCAACCCCCAAGATTAAAACTGTTACTGTATAATAAAGTGTTGTTATTTCATATTCTAACCTTAATAAACCCATAACTTAATTATTAATACCCTAAAAACCTTTTTCCAACTTTACACCGATATTTTCAAATTTTTCTTATCTTTTCTTTTCCTGTCTTTTTGTAATAACTTTGTAAGTAAACTATAATGATCTTAAGAATATATTTGAAATAAGATGACATAATTTTGAGTATACATAAGCATCTAAGAGCTTCAATTGATTTAAAAAAACCTGCATTTTGAATTTTCTGCTATACTGAAGTGTCCTAATAAGTTGATAAAAGTTATGATGATTAATTTTCTTGACTGATCCCATAAATAGATCACCACACCGTCACCAACAAGGAGCAGGCTAATCACAGCAATCCACCACTGTCACTTATACCAATGGTCAGGAAATCTGTATTTGGTTCTAGTGGTATGGTGTCTTTTCCTTGTATCACCTCTGCTTTCCTTTTTTCAATGTGACTGACTGAAATGTTATCCGGTAATCACCAGAATTCCACTACTCTATACAAATGAAAAGAACAATGTTGAGGGCATTGAACGTTTTGGTCTCTCTTGAGAACTGTCAGCCAAAGTCTTCAATGTGAGTCAGACTTGGGTGAAAACTACTCACAAAATGTTTTTTTGATAAAGATAAGATCTATAAATGTTATACTTGGTTTTGAATCTTTGTGATAAATGGAATGTATCTAAAGAAGTGTTGTATGACTAACTGATCTGAGTTAAGTAATTGACAGATAGTTCTACCAAAGTGGATACGGTTAAGTAAACTAGCTTTGGGTGTGCTTGCGCAGTAGTCCAATAACACTTGGTTCTATTGAGAGGAGGTCTGGTGTAGAAATGTTAGTTGAGTAGGCAGTACTACACAATCTTTAACGCTCCTGAGAGACGAGAAGTATCCAAAGAGAAAAGGAAGAAGGTATGAAACAAAGACAAGAGTATGTTAAAGGAAAGAGTCTAGATTCTAAAGAGGTCTTTTTTAAAAGGTAACTATTGCTTTGAGATAAGAAAAAGGTTTTTAAGTAAAGATAGAGTTCTTTTCACTAAAGGGAGAAAGAAATGTTGTAAGGGTTGTATCAGATGATTCTCTTTTCTTAGTGATTAGAGGATGCTCTTTTCTATCTGGTTCTTGATTGGTTGTTGTTAGCCAAGACTAGATGTTGATTTTGTTTGAGCCAGTTCTGAGCTGGTCCAGTTGTAAGGTTTAGGCAATCCCTTGGTAGTTTTCGTAATGGAATTTGGGTAAGGGTTAGTTTCTAGGGTCTTTTGATTAAACGATGTCATCATCTCTAAGACCCTTACTTACTCTTTCTTGTTTGATTACTAGTGTTGTAATTTGTACACTCTTGAAACTAGAGTGATAGAGTTGTGGGGTTTTAATAATATAATGTTTATGTATTCTTTTTGTCAATACGCCCGGGGTTCTGCTCCGCAGAACTCTCGCCGTTGACAAGAACCATACAGGCTACACAGCCGCCGTGGACTATCATGGGTACCTGGATTACAATGGCAGGTACAATCTGATGGGAACACTGTGGAATCTCATTTCATTGCATATTGTTGGCCCAACAAAGCAGATTAACACAAAGGTTGGACACATTGTGTCCAAACAAATGAGGTCTGGACTCCTAATGGGCCTACGACACTCATAAGCAAGTCTGTTCTGGCCAATCCCTTCCATATTCTCTTGGTTGCTCCAACAACAACGGCCCACCTATACACTGTGGTAAATCTCTTACTCTGTGAATTTGTGTCTCAATCAAAGACAGTCGCAGGCTTTATGTGGAGTCTTGGGATACGCTGAAAAACTTATGTGTGAGCCTTATTTCACCCCCTGTTTTACACACGGAAAAATTGCTGATTAGATATATGTCTTCCTTGTCTTTGTCCAAGCAGCTTGTTGACCATTCAATCATCAGCTCTGAGTCTCCAAATGAAGATTATCAAATGCAAGGCCCATTTGAGACCATGCATGTTGAAGAACAATTGGAGCTGCCATTACAGGCCTTCAGTTCTCCAAACTGGTTTGGTTTTCCTCTTGTCAAAACACCTACAAACAGTACTACATACTTGATGTGTTTTGTCACCGGTCGTATCAACACAGCAAAGTTCATTGTTTTGTGACCAATTTACATCGTTTGGGCACTGTGGTCACAAAGCCAGAGATAATGGACATCAATCCAGTGTATGTATGAGCATTATTCAAACAACTTGGGATCTCACTGCTTACATCCAAATCACTTTAAATGTAGAAATGTTTGGGGGAAAAGGAATGGTCATGTATCTGCAGTGGCACTCATGCCAGTTCAACACAAGTGCAATCTTGGATGCAACCTCCTCAAACTACCTGCCCTCAAAACAATTACATTACAGCTCCCACCAATCAAATCTGTATGGCTTCATGCCCGTGATTTAGCTAATGAGTCTTTGGGTGTGAACAAGTGGGGAGACGTTGATCTCCCTACTTTCTTGGCCTCATCAGCTCCTCAAACTATCCCCCCAAAACCAAAAACAATAAACCTCTTATGAGCACTTGAGCAATCAACCACAGGCCCTTTCAAAGTTTTTTGAGAACATCATCAATGTATATACCTGTAGTATATCTGTACATATATTCCCCCTTCCTTTTGGTAATGATTGATGTAGAAATAGAGTGTCCAAAACTCATGTGCAATTAAATATATATATTGTTTCGTTGTTTTATATATAGATGCAACAACATATATAATATAGTAAGTATCTTGAGTTGCAGTACTCCTATTACTTGAGTACAAGTCATGTTCCTTGCTCATCAACATGATGGAAGGATGTAATTTGCGCTGTGGAGCGGCTCCCAAGAGTCGTTGTCATCTGTCTGAAAGTGGTTGCATTGACTACAACTAAGACTAATATGGATCAGTGCAAGTGTCAGGACTTGCACCAATTCATTATCTATAGTTACACTTGTTGATCTCCTCCAGCATGCAACATCAAGACCCTTGCCCACAGAAAGAGCATCACATTCATGCTCTGGGAGTGAACAAGGGTCCTCCTTCACGCAAAAACCAATACATGGTGGTTTTCCCTTGCTTTCTTTCACTCATTCTTCATTCTTTTTTGTTTTTGTTGGTTACGTTACCTGTTTTTCATCTTGAATTGTCACATGTTTGTGCCGCTTCACACCAATTAATCAGACATGGGATCAGTTCAATCATACCTGGTCTAACTGATCCAATACGTTATACCCTTAGATCTCTACTGCCATGCTGAATGTGACACTTAGTCATTGTGAAACACGTTGATTTTGATGAATCACTCACTATTAAAGTAAAGCGAGTGAGTGAGATTTATTCATGCAAACCATCTTGTTTTCTAATTGTGCGTTTTTATCTTGCTGAGTTGACCCCATAAAAAACCATCTATATCATTGAACTGCCTTGACAATCACCACAATCAAATAATTGGAGAGCTTGCTCCGCCCAGCTCCCTTTCCACTGATCCTTAGTTCAAGAACCTGGAGACAACATGGAGCGGATAGATTTATACCAAACTTTAGGCTTTGGTGGGTACATATATATGTACCTGCCTATCAATCTGTTTGTACTGATCTTTTGTCACCCAACAGGTCCACGTGCCATCCATATTGATGCTTCAGAAGACCTTGGATGGAGTCTGAGAGCTCTACCATTTCATCCACTACAAAACACAGAGACTGACCTGGTATTTGTGGTAGTCCCACATATTGGGTCAGAAAGTCAATCAGATGTCCTTGACTACAAATGGGCATGTAAACATGTTTTTGTGGATGTGGAACAAACTCAACATCTCTCATATTGGGACGGTCGGACAACTCATCCCGCAATTTTGAAACCAGGATCAGATGACATCATTGTTTTAAATGCATGTGCTCTTCATTCACGCCATGAGACTCTGGAACATTATCTGCACTTTACTCAGGTGTACCTTCATGCAGCGTGCCTCCTTGATAAATTCAAGATCATCCTTGAAGAACAAATCTGTTTCTCTCCAAAACAAGATGAACACATGAAGAACTTGCGCGTGAGTCCACAAGGAAATTTCCAATTGGGCGCCCAAGTGCACTGCTAATGTATAGATGAACACTTGCGGGATACAAAGTAGAATCCGGGCACATGCCCAGAATTATTTTGGCAGTAAATTTTGATTTTCTGGGCAAAAGTCCGGGCCCAGAATTCGAATTTACTACCAAAAAAAATCTGGGCACAAAGTCAGGCACGTGCCCGGCTTCTACTTTGTATCCTGTAAGTTATACATCAATATAGGTTGTTCAGAACGTGGTGATGTATAAGGGTTATGATGGAGGTGTGGAGCCTGTCAAGCGTTTTTGAAATCTCCAAGAACCGCCTCCTGTACTACCGGCTTACATCACCTCTGATTGTGAGTTTTGACCTCAACATAGGGCCAAGTGTTTTCTGGGGGCAGTTATTTCTTGTTTTACTCACTGGAATTAGGAGTATCATGGAAGACATGCTGTTATCTGTGGATTTCGCGGTTTTGGTGATGTTATCACCAATCTAACCATCATGGATGATACGTGAGTAGTTCCTTTACAAACACCATACTTGTCTCCCACATTCACTTAATCTTATTTTTTCATCACATATGTAGATGTACTTGGTTTCTCGACAACGCTTTTACTGGAGGCTTGCAAAGCTTTGCATTAAACCATCAGTGTTCCACCATTTGTGACACAATTGGCTTGATATCACCACCACCTTTCTATCCATTCAAATGATCAGATCGTGCTCATTGATTTCCTCAGGATTATTACAGCTCTTGTACGTGATGATCCCCAATGCCCTTCAAATCCAATCTTTTTCCCTTGTATGTTCCCTGCGTTGTGGTGATCAGATCACCTTTCAGCTCAGCATTTTATAGCTGAGCTTTGGTGTTAACCACTCAATCTTTTCATGGTTATCATTTCTTTGTTTTACTCATCGGAACACGCTCTTCTCGCTACAACTGCCTCGAGGTGTAGTTGTGAATTCAATCAAATAAGGATTTTTTTTACTTTAATTCAAGACCAATTTTTTATATTACAATTATCTTGAATGAATCCGGGCAAAGGAAATTACATATATAAAAAAAGGAAGTTTTTTTAGATGATCAAATTTAGAAATAAAGTTAATAAAAGAAGCAAAGAAGATAAATTAACAATTTTAAATCATAGTCGAGATGGGATACATGTGGAGGTAAAGAGAAAAGAAAAAGGAGTGGGGGGGTGAGAAGAAGGAGGCGAAAACAAAATTTAATATGAAATCGAATCTCGAGAGCTGGGGATCGATCGATCGGTACCTAGGAAAGAAGATCAAGTCAATAATTAAACTATTAAATGAAGGAGAGTCAGTACAAGATTAAAAGGAAGATAATCATCAGAGAAAGTGACTTACAGTTGAAGGTTAAAGAAATCGAAATTGAGATTGAGTATAGAAGAGTCATGAAGATCGAGTGAAAGAGGAAAGCTGAAGCTAATACACATTCGTTATTGATGAATTTGGGATGATGAGGGCTGGGAGCGAATCTAAAAAAGTTGTATAGATTAAGAGAAGGGTGAGAGGAAGGTGGAGAAAGAAGAGTTAGTTCATTAAAGAAAGTTAAAGATGAATAGGAAAAGAGAAGTGAAAGACTTACCTCGAATTTGAAGATGTGATCGAGATCGGAGGGAAAGGTTGAAGTGGAGGTGGAGACAAGTTGAGGGTATCAGCACGATCGGTTGGATAAGGGAAGCGATGAAAGAACCTAAATAAAAGATTGGGGTAAGTAAAAATGAGGTGATAAATGTGAGTTGGGTAATATAAGGATGAGCAAGAAAGAAAGAAAAGAGTACATACCAGTGAATCAAAACCTAAACGAAAATTGAACGGGAATCCGGTTGCGATCGGAGTGAAGTTGAGGAAAGTTGGGGAAGGAGGACTTGGCTGGTTCGAGGTTTTTGCAGTACGATGAAGGTATAAAAAGGGGGCTCTTGAGCGTATGAAGAAGTGGGTGTGTAGGGGAAGAGTTGATTAGTTTTTTTTTGAGATTGTGATCGAGTAAAAGAAAGGTCTTGAAGAGTTTCTTTTTTCAATCTTGAGTGTGTTACACTACGCCAGATCACTAATTTACCGCTGAGTTTATAAAATTGAAACTGTAGAAAAATATCACCAATACAAGGGAGGTCGGAAAAATTTGAAAAAATAATGATTCAATTCATGGGTGCTGTCCCCTCATATTGCATATATTTGCATCTTTTTGCCATGATGTTTGAAGTCTCCCCAAATCAAAATGCTCACAGGGGATCTTATGTCAGAAACTCAAATTTGGTCCAAAACTAGCAATATTTGGGCAAAAACCTTCAAGCACAAAAATATGAGTATTTTTGTTCAATCATCTGAACACTTGCAATTTATGGAAGTCGCATGATGGCTCTACAAGGTTTATTAACGTGCTGAAGCCATTGTGGTAATGACTTCTATGCTTATATATGGTTCCTGCTGTGTACGTCTCTTGATATATCTCACCCATTCTTGGAGACACACAGCTTTTTTGTGCACAAAAACTGTAGAGCCAGAATGTGGCATTCAGAATGTCAAGACACTACAAGTGTTGGAGCAAAATTGATGATTTTGTTGGTGTTGCAAGGTCACTGTCTCTCTACCTGCCAGTTTTGGACCAAATCTGGGTTTCTGACATTATTTGCATTGTGGTTGTAAAAATATGAAAAAATATGCCAGATGATTGGAATGCACCAAAGGGCCCAACCAATATTTGTTCATATTTTTCTGACCCCTCCCAGCTTTTCCACAATTGTCTATGTCTGCTCAATTTTCTAAACTCAGCGGTAAATTTTCAATTTGGCGTAGTGTTATTTGTGTGATTAAGATCAAATAATTTGTCTTGAAGAGTTTAGTTATTTTAAATAAAGCTATTGATATTGTTTGAGTGAGATTTGTTTGCGTTCTTGCTAAACTTGATGAGAGTGTAGTGTGTGATTTATTGATAGTGAAGTCTTGATCGGATGCTGAGCTGGAGTGAAGTGGTGTGAAGACGTTGGTCTTATTTTATTTTATTTTATTTTTTTTATTCTATTTGTCAGTACTGTCACTGGTTGTGAAAGCTCAAACAACTCGGGGCCAACCCTGAGCACTGGTTCGAATCCCATCCCTCTCAACAAATCCGTCAATTTTAAAAAATCCCTTCTGGAAATTCGACTTCGTCAATTATTCGAAACAATTATCAATTGTTACATTTGGGTCTGAGTACCAATTTTTCTGGAAAATCCCCGCCGCCGACAAAACCATCTCCCCCCTCTCCAATTGTAACAGTACATTGCGGACTCAAAATCCAAAAGTAGTCAAAAATCGAAATTTGCATAACTCCGGCTATAGACGTTGTATAGGCGTGTACTGTACACCGCCAGGCTCCGCCAGACTTTGCGCATCCATCTACGGGATAAACAAGGTTTTGCGGGAAAAATTTGTGAAGATAGAAAGTTGTTAGATTGCTCTGGTTCTTTTCGAACTGCAACAAAAGGTCGAGGGCAGCTTCACCGCACCCGTAGTTTCATCCACTCTCACGAGTGGTGATTCTTACCCTCTCCGGCTCAGCCTACGCTACACTGCGTAGGAGTTCTACATCTGGTGACTCCACTGGGGCCATTCGAAACAACTTCTGCGTCTCCGCGGGTGCTCTTTCGCATTGTAGTTTCGAAAATCAACAAATTATCGTACTCTCAAAAATCCATCATATCTCAACATCACATTTTCGAACTCAGTAAAAATTCTCAATTCTCAACATGTCATCTCAGATCAATCTTGGATCATCATCGGATCCAAAACAAAGTACGTCGGCAAAGTCTTTGTCTGTGGCGGGTAGCAAAGCGGGAAGTGTTAGCGGTAAAGAGGGACAGAATTTATATAGGGAGAAGGAAGAAAGTGGTGACGAGTCAGATGATGGAATTACAACGAAGGGCAAAACAATAATTGAAGAAGAGAAAGTGTCAATAGCAGAAGTAGAAGGAATGCTTAAAGATGGGGAACTTACAATTCAAGAAGCGGAGGATTATTTAAAGGAAGCTCGAATTGAAGCACAGAATATGGAAAGAGTAGTAAAAATGTTGAAAGACGCGAAATTAAAGGAAGAGAGACGGGAGAAAATAAGCAAGAAAAGTACGGGGAAAGGAAAGAAGAAGTATTACAGTTCGGATAGTAGTAGTGATGATAGCTCGAGTTCGGAGGAGGACAGTGATGGAGAAATTAAGAAGAGGAAGAAGAACAAGAAGGGAAAGAAGAAGGTTGTGAAAATTGAACCACAAGACCCGGAATTACGGTTTGGACGTGGCGACGATGTTCAAAAATTTCTACAAGATTTCGAGGTTGCGGCAAACGTGGATGGAGCTAGCGGTGTAGACATGGCGATGCAAGTTTGCGCTTTTGTGAACGGGAAAGACTTGAAGGAGGAAATTAAAGAACTTAAGGGTTGGGGCGAAGGAGAATGGGATTGGAAGTTATTGAAGGCGGAAATGAAGGATTGGTATGCGTCAATACGGGAGGCGCCTAAATATACGGTGGAAGATTTGAAAGAGTTAGCATTGGAGTATGAAGGAAGCGGCGGCATTGATTCAAAGTTGGAATTTGAAGGCTTTTGTCACAAGTTTGATAGTATACTTGTCTACCTTAAGAAGTATGACTACATTGACTCGGAGGACGAAATATGTAATCTTTACTATAGAGCATTTTCGGATAGTATGCAGAGGAAAATTAAAGAAAAGTTGCGAGATGATGGAGATTTACGGAAAACTAAGGACGGAAGGCACCGGTTGCCCGGATGGAAGATATTGAAGAATACGGTTTATACGGTGGTACAGGAGGAAGTAGAGTTGGTATTTGAAGAGTTACGAGGAAAGAAAGAAGTGGAGACGAAGAAGGACGAGGAACTTAAAGAGAAAGTTGTACAAAAGGAAAAGGAGAGACGGGGATTAAAACTGGAAGGATTGAATAAGAAGATTGGAGGAAAGTCCGCGGATGAAGCAACTATTAGTGAATTGGTACGGCAGTTTGCGGCGTGGAGCGGTCAAAGAATGAGTAGACCATTGGCGGCGAATTCAAATGGCCAAGTCCATAAGGGTTTTCAAAACAACTCGTACTCTGGCCAACAAAATAACTATGGACCACCAGCGCAGAATAGAGGACCCGCACCTCAGTTTAACTCTTCAACGTACTTCAGAGGAGGACAACAAGGCGGGCAGAACATTAACAACAATGGTTCTGGTCCCAATAATCAAAATGGAGGACAATACTCGAATTTTGGGATGACTAGAGGAAGAGGAAACTACGGCGGAAATCGTGGAGGATATGGCGGATTTCAAGGAGGACGAGGAGGCTATAATTCCAATTCGCAATGGAATAATTCGTCGGGACAGTTCCAGCAAAACAATGGTAATCAACAACCATCAAGCGGACCCTATGGACCACCACCACCAAACAACGGACCTCCACGAGGAGAGTTTCAAGAACGAGTCTTTCGAGACGGACCATTGATGTGTTATTATTGTGGAAAGGAAGGTCACGGCCATAATAGATGTCCGGATAAGCAAAGAGATGTCAATGACGGATTTGTTACGGCACATAACAACACTTATATCTTGTCAAATGGAGCGGTAGTTAGATGGGACAGTAGTAGGCCAATCCGAACTGTAGTTGCGGATTATTCTTTACAAGTGGCGCAGGCCAAGAATGCGGTGGCACAAGGAGAAACATCTGCGCAAGCTCCGGTTGTCCAAGCTCCTGTAGTTCCAGAGAAGACAGTGGTTACGGGTGTTCTAACTAAGACGGAAAACAGCGACCCTCAAGTACAAGAACTACGGGCTAATTGTGGAATCTTAGAAGATTGGAAGGTTCCCGGAATTACGAGTAGAGGATTTAAATCAGCCATGGCAGGAGCGGGTACAAAGATTTATGATGTGGAAGTTAAACGAGGACGGGGAAGAGCGGAACCGGCGGAGGCTCCAAAGAAGAAGAAGATTTCAATGGAGAAGGAAAATGAAGATGCAGAGGAAGAGGTTATGGAATTGGATGAGGATGATGATAGTAGTGAAGAGATACCTTTGGCGAAATTAAAAGAAAGAAAGAAGGCGACAGTAGTAGCTCCACGAGCGGTGAAGAAGGATATCATTAAAGGACAATTTGAAAGACCGGTGGAACGGAGTTATGAGGGTGTAATGGATAAAGTGGTGGAAAAGATTATGAAGACTCACATTGAAGCAGAGGTCGGAGAGTTATGTGCAATTTCGCCGGCACTGGCAGAACATATGAAGAAGCAAGTTTCAAAGCGACGGGTGGTCATACCCCGAATTATCAAACCTTTACAAGCGGCAGCGGGAGGATTGGACGAAGAAGAGGACTCAACTTCGGAGAGTGACAATGACGGGGAGGATGTCTTATATTCGTGCCCTTTAGGATACTTAGAAATTATGCTGGGCGGAAAGAAGAAAAGAGTTAAAGCCTTGGTGGATACCGGTTCACAAATCAACATTCTCCCGGAATCAATTGCGGAGGAATTAGGCTTAACAGGGTTGCTATCTGTTAGATCCGGAGTTAGAGGTATTGGCGGTCAACGGACAGAATTAATTGGAATTGGAGAAGCTATAGAAGTTGTGGTTGGTACTAGAGTTCAAGGTGTGGCGCATTTCTGGATAGCAAAAGATAGTAAATGCCCAATTTTATTAGGACGTCCTTTCCTTATGGATTTTCGAGCGGGAATGGAGTTTGGCAAGGCGGTGGGCGAAAGGCTAACATTGAAGGACGAGCGTGGTATATGGACTAGATTTACTATTTGTCAGCCTGATGAAGGAGATTGGGAAAGAGAGCTGGACTTAGGAGAGAAGAGGACGACGGTGGTACGGGCAAATCTAACACAATTACAACGGGAGGTTCAGGGAGAGGACAGCGGCGAAGTTCCGGATTACGTAGAGGAACTTTCCGGCGAGGAGAAGTCTTTTTTGTAGAGGACGTTGGTGAATCATTAGGCATTCAGTATATGTCAAATCCAAGTAACCTTGGATGTCTATCACCAACTAGTGCGGAAACGGGGACTTGGTCGTGTACAACAAATAAATTCAACTCTTATATTCAGTCTCAGTCTTTGTCTCGAGTTTCTTATTTTTCATCTTTGGTATCAATGGAGGGCGCGCAAGAGGGGAAGATAATGGAGGATAGTAGCTTACAAGATTTCGAATACAGTTCTTCTTTTAGTTTTATTGAGTCTTCTCTATCTCAGTCTCATTTCTTAAGTAGCGGTGTACAATTAGAAGATTACGGCGGAAGTATGCAAGAGTTAGAAAGCGGAATTAGAGGCGGTTTATTAGAGGAAGAAGAATGGGAGACGGTAAAGGCATTAAATCAGGGGTTCGACATTAGGCAGCAAGCACAAGTATGTGAGGAATGGAAGCGGGGAGGAATATTATGTTTTGCGGCAAAATACAAGCCAGTAGCAAAGAAGATTCGACCAGTCAATGCGGCGATGCCACAACATTTAAATCCGCCGTTACAAAGACCACCAATGTCTCGAGATCCTTACAAGACACCTTTATCAATGAATCCTCCGGATTTTGTGGAAACAAAGAAAACTACTTTGGAACGGTTGAAGATGTGTAATTTCGGACCGGAGGATTGGTTAAGTGACGAGGAATGGAAATTATTGTTACATGTAGTAGTGTTGCGGGAAGGGGCTATTGCTTATTGCGAAGAAGAGAGGGGAGTGTTGAAGCATTCTTACGGATTTCCGTACGCAATTCCGGTAGTAGATCACGAACCTTGGCAAAAGAAACCTATTCCTATTCCGGCGGCCATTAAACCAGAGTACATTGAATTAATACGACAGCGTCTACGGACAGGGTTATACGAACAATCTACTTCAAGTTATTCAAGTCCGGTATTTTGCGTCAAGAAACAAGACGGCAAGTTACGAGTGGTACATGATCTACAAGCATTAAACAAAGTTACTATCAAGGACGCGGGAATGCCTCCAGCGCCAGAGGAATTTGTAGAATCATTTGCGGGAAGAGCCTGTTACGGATTGGGTGATATTAGGGGCGGATATGATGAGAGAGAATTGGCGGATTTTTCAAGACCTTTAACAACTTTCGAAACGCCTTTGGGGCGCTTTCAACTTACTCGATTGCCTCAAGGTGCTACTAACTCAGTAGCGGTTTATCAAGCTCAAATGATGTGGATTCTTCAAGACGAAATTCCACAGAACGTAGGTATCTTCATTGATGACGGCGGAATCAAAGGTCCTGATTCTACCTACGGAGATGCGGTTCTGGATGAAAATCCGGGAATTAGGCGTTTCATTTGGGAATATGCGGTTACATTAGAAAGAGTGTTATTTCGAATTGAGGAGGCTGGTCTTACAGTATCAGGGAAGAAGTTCGCGGTTTGTGTACCAGCGCTAGAGATTGTAGGACATGTAGTATGTAAAGACGGGAGGACAATTTCTAAGAAGAAGAAGAATAAGATTCAAAATTGGCCGGTTCCGACAAATACGACGGAGGTTTTAGGCTTCTTAGGGATGTGTATATATGTTAGGATGTTTATTAAAGACTTTTCAAAGATTGCGGCGCCAATGAGGAGGCTTACGCGAAAAGATGTGGAATGGAAGTGGACGGAGGAATGTCAAGAGGCGTTGGACACATTGAAAAAGATTATTGGTGAAGACATAATGTTAAAGGGTTTAGAATACGGAGAGGGAGCGGGAAAGATTATATTAGCGGTAGATTCAAGTCAAATTGCAGCGGGAGGAGTATTAATGCAGGAGGATAAGCATGGAAAAGCCAGGCCGGTGTTCTACGAGTCTTTGGTATTTTCGCCGGTGGAATCAAGATACTCACAACCAAAGCTGGAGCTATGCGGAGTTGCTCGTATATTAAAGAAGTTTCAAAGCAAGCTCTGGGGTAAACATTTCGAACTTCAGGTGGACGCCAAATCTTTGATAGAAATGATCAATAGGCCAACATTACCTAATGCGCCTATGACTAGATGGGTAGCATTTATACAACTGTTCTCTTACGACATTGTTCACAAGTCCGGGAAAAGTTTTGGAATGCCAGACGGACTCTCACGGCGACCAGTCGGGGAAGATTCAACATCGGAAGGAGAAGATTTTGACGAGGATCAGAAAGATATTTCACCTCACAAAGGTTTCCCAGTTTCTACGATCAACAAAGAGGCAGAGGAACTTCTACCGTGGACGCAGGACGGATTATGGATAGTACTCGAGGAATACTTAAAGACATTTAAAAGGCCAGAGAATTGTACGGATGAAGATTATCAATGGGTTCAGAATAGAGCTAGGACTTTCTTTGTGGAACGGGGAAGATTGAAAAGAAGGGGTGTACCTTGTGGAAGATTAGTGGTTTTGAGGAAGGACGGTCAAGAGATTGTGTTGCAGAGATTACACGAGGAAATGGGTCATAGAGGAGTGGAAGAGACGTATAGAAGATGCTTAATGCGGTTTTGGTGGCCGGAGATGAAAGAAGACGTAAGGAAATGGGTTATGTCTTGTGAAGCTTGTCAACGGCGAAGTCCACGAACTCAGAAGGAAAAGGGACATGCTACGGGAGAATCTACGGTATTTGGACGAGTTAGTCTAGATGCGGTTCACATCAAGACGAGTAGATATAAATATTTAATTGTAGCACGAGATGATCTTTCCGGATGGGTAGAAGCCAAAGCTTTACAGAACTTAACGGCGAAAGCAGTGGCGGACTTTATTTTAAAGGAATGGATATGGCGATATGGGGCGGTGAAATGTTTTACAGTAGACGGCGGACCGGAGTTCAAGGGGGAATTAAGGGAAGCAGTGCGGATGTCAGGATCAAAGTTGGGGGAGGCGACACCTTATTGGCCTCAAGGCGAAGGAATGGTGGAACGGGGACATCAGCCGTTGAAGGATGCTTTAGTAAAGATGTGCGGTGAAGACGGCAGGAAGTGGGCAGAGAAGTTACCGTTAGTTTTGTTTGCGGATAGGATCTCGACAAAGCGGACGACTGGTTTTTCTCCGTATGAAGTGTTATTCAGTCAAAAGGCAATCTTACCGGTAGACGTAGAAGCAGGAACTTTTCTCGGAGTGGATTGGGACAAGGTTATTACTAGGGAGGAATTATTAATGGCGCGAGTGGAGCAATTAGAACAGAGAGAGCAGGTGTTAGACAAAGCTTTTGAGCGGATGATGAGGGCCAGGACGGACGGGGTTATATATTGGGACGAGAAAAATGCGCATAGGTTGAGAGGATCACTGGAGACGGGAGATTTGGTATTGGTTTATAATAAAAGTTTAGAGACGCAATGGGGAAAATTGTTTAAGGATAGGTGGAACGGACCTTATAGAGTTAGGGAACAGTATCCGGGAGGTTCATACATTTTGGAAGAGTTAGACGGGACGGTATTGAGTAGACGATTTGCGGCGGAACACATTAAAAGGTTCTTTCCAAGGGGTGTTTTGGCGATTTCAAGGAAAGAAGATTTTCAAGAGGAGGAGTCGGGTAGTTCGAAATAAAATATCAAAATTAAATAAAAAATACATCTCTCAATTTCATTAAGTTTCTTTTGTTTCTTTTCTCGTGTGTGCGGTTTTGTTGTTTTGTTCTTCTTTCTTTTTTCTTTTTTCTTTTTGGCGGTGGATTGTACATTATAATGGTTTGGTGGACTTAGTGTTTTGCGGGTTAAAATATCAGGGCGGATTTCTTTAGTTATCATTTTCTCTTTATTCTGGCGGTGTACGGTTAGGACGGCGAGGATGATGGAAGTTGGCAGGAATGGATAGTTATTTAAATCATCAAACAACGTAAGTAGTAGGGTAGGGGCGGGCGAAACAATTAATAAATCAGAAATTCAACATTCAAATCAATCAAAGACAAATTCGGAGTACTACTTAAAATTAAAATTACCCCGTTTGAGGGGCTTGTTACGTTTCTTTTTCTCATTTTTCTTTTCTTATTTTATTTTCATATAATAACATCAATAGCAGGGGGCACAGGAAGGGTACTAGTTACATAAAACAACAATTAGTCAAATTAAAGATTACAAGATCAACAAATGGATAACTGCTATGAAGAATTTTCGCATTTAATCTTACTATCAAAATGGTCTAGCTGAGTGCGGGTTATGTTTCTTTTTTTCTTTTTCTTTTTATATGGGGACGGGTCAGGATTGTTGAGGATGGAGGATTAGTTGGCTGGTACGGATAGCAAAACAAAAACAACAATTGTAGTAGGGGGACTGCGGCGGGACAATCATTAACAATAAACAATTAAAACAACAAACGGATTACTACTACATATACAATTACACATTTTTTGCAAGTTACGCTCAAGTAAAAGAAATTATATTATCATGAAAGTCAATTTTGCAAAGTTACGGATATGTTTCTGTTTTCTCTTTTTCTTTTTCTTATTATGGGGACGGAATTGGGTTGTTGAGGATGGTGGATAGCTCATGGTATCAGTTCATTAGTGTTACAGTGAAGCAAATTTATCAAATTAAATCAAATTAAATTACAACAAATTAAGTCTGTAGTAGGGGGTTTGGGGAGCGGCTGCGTATTATCAACAAAACAATCAAAGCGGCAACACAATTACAATAAAATTACATATAAAATGGTTACTACTACAGCAAATCTTCTTTCTTTTCTTTTACGGGGACGTGAATTGGGACGTTGAGGGTGTTGGATTGGCTGCAAGACAGATAGCATTATTACAACATTTATGATTACTATTACGGGAAATTTCGCGTTTTACGTGTTTAAGACTTAATATTTATTTGACGCGGAGTGCGCATCTGGCGGAGCAACACAATTTTTGAGTTACAATTATAAAATTAAATTTTAAAAGATACGTAGATACATATATTTCTTGCGAATTATCACAAGTTAGATACAGGACAGAACCCGGTGCGCAGATTTTATTGTCAAGGCCTAGTTTAGAGGTTACTTGGAGTTTTTTTTAGAGTATTGTTTGAATTACGGGAATAAGGAATTATTATTGAAATATCTAAAAAGTTACGGTTATAATTTTACAAAGAGGTTGATGAAGTTATACGGATAAGTGCGACGGGGAAGATGTTATATTTTAGTTAGAGATAAGGAAAATTAGAACTTAACGTAGCAGTTTTTCATTTAAGTTGGGGGAGGTGTATCCCGATTGCGGCGAATTTTTAATCCAAGTTGGGGGAGGTAGCACGAAAATTTAAAGGAAGAGACGGCAAAGACTCATAGAAGTTCAATTCAAAACATTGTTTTTTTTTTATTATGCATGATTTTTTCTAGAAAATTTTCCTACTACATCATTATACATAAGATTTTTTTTGGGTTTATTATTTAACGAGAAACCAAGTCAAGAGTCAGGAAACACGAGTCAAGAATCAGATAACAATAAAATTACAACATGAATAGACAGGTCATCAAGACACAACATGTAGAGAGAGATGAAGCACAGTAAAGAAAAGAAATCAGCCGAGTCAGATGAGGTCAGATGGAAACATAACACAATTTAATCTTGATCAAAGGCGCGTTTTTTGCCTTTATCATTACTAGAAGGAGGATTAGAATCAGAAGAGTTCAATAAAGAGCGGGCTACAAGATCTTTTAATTTTCTAAGAACATCAATTCTGTCATTGGCTTCTTTCTCAGAATGGGGAGGATGAGTACTCCAGTGATTTAAAATTGTAGTGTACATATTTTCAGATAAAACAAGGGTGGAGTCTAGGGTAGTGGAAGCTGAAGGCATACCTCCAACTAACGCAAGTTCATCAGATAAGGCTAATTTCTTACAAAACCAGAATAACCTAGCTTCTTCTCCAAACTTTCTAATGAAATCTTCAATATAAATATCAGAAAAACAAACAGAAGCACTGTAAACATCATTCAACTTCCCCAATTTGGCAGAGGAAAATGATTAATAGTACAGTTTTTCATAAAAGAATCTAATACTGCACACCTGGGCCATTTCACCCACACTACATATGTGCAGCAAGCTAAGTCAATAGTTGTCTATCATGTACATACAGGTCTGCTCAGTTTTTTGCCCATCAGAATACATAAATCACCATGTTATACCACATGTAACTTTTTCGACTTCGAAATCTTTTTCCCAAAAATCACTACCTATAATTCTGTAACTGCTCAGGCCATATCGTCGAAGCTATGTCTTA
>NW_006768895.1:0-17725 GCF_000204055.1 Melampsora larici-populina 98AG31
CTAGTCAGATACCCCTCTATCCGTCAAGGGTAACCTCTCATCCATGGCCTTTCCAAACTCTAAACCGGCCCTGAAATCCATCAAGAAAGGTCTTCCAAGGAATATGGGACACTTGTCCTCCTTGGCAATCCAGAAGTGGGCTGTCCCTTGAACTTTCGTACCCACTCCAACCTCCACCGCTTCACCAATACCCACCAACTCTGTCCTTTGTCCTCCTATACCTCTAACACCAGACTTGACTGGTACCTTTGAGACCAGTCCAAACTCCAACGCCACTGACTCCGGCAAGATATTGATCTGAGAGCCAGAATCCACCAACACCTTCACCCTTTTCCTCTTTCCTCCAAGCATAATATCCAAGTACCCTAATGGACAAGAGTACAACACATCTTCATCATCACTTTCACTATCTTCCACCGACTCTTCTTCGTCCAAACCTCCTGCCGCAGCTCTCATAGGTTGGAGAATACGGGGAACCACCACCCTCCTCTTTGAGACTTGCTTCTTGACGTGCTCCGCCAGTGATGGCGAGATTGCACACAACTCTCCAACTTCAGCTTGGATCTGAGTCCTCATGATCTTCTCCACAACTTTATCCATCACACCTTCATAACCCCTTTCCACCGGCCTCTCAAAATTCCCCTTCAAGATATCACTCTTATCCACCCTGGGAGCCAGAATGGTTGCCTTCTGCTTCCCATTCCCTCTGTCCTTCAATCTTGCAAGAGGCTCATCATCACTTTCCACCTCTTCGCCTTCTTCCTCTAATCCATCCACATCCACCCTTCCATCCTCCTCTGGCTCTATTGCCCTTTTCTTCTTGGCTGTCCCCGCTGGTTCCGCCTCCCCTCTTGTCCGCTTAACCTCCACATCATACACCTTAGTTCCCGCACCGGCCATAGCTGCCTTGGTCTTGAAACTAGAACTGGTAACAGCAGGCATCTTCCAAGCTTCCAGAACACCACAACTTGCTCTCAACTCTTGAAGTTGAGGATTCCCATCAGTCCCCTTGGTAAGAACTCCGGTCACCGCCACCTTTTCTTGAACCACCGGAGCCACGGGAGGAGCAGGAGCTGCCTGAACTGGAGGTTGAGCTGCTACTGCTCGTGCAGCCGCTGAGTTGGCCGCCGCCTGCTTCGCCTGTTCAACCTGAAGTGAATGGTCCGCCACCACCGTCCTGATAGGTCGAGCGCTATCCCACTTCACCACAGCTCCACTCTCAAAGCTATCTTTTAGGTGCCATGATGTATTGCATGGTTTGTGATTGAAATCACCATCTTTGCTCTTACCTTGCCTCGTGGTGAGGTAAGTGCGGTATGGGAAAAGCGCCCGGAGGGGGCCAGAACTTGGTTTTTGAAAACCAACTTTTTGGTTTATTTAAACCAAACCTTTGGTTCGACGAAACCAATGAGTTGATTTGTCTTTCCAACTCATTGGATTCAACCTTCTAGCTGAGCCTTCTAAGTATATATGGGGTTGTCTGCTTCCCCAATTCCAAAAATGGTATGGATTGGCCATGCCGTTCTTGGCCGGGCAGACCACCCCATATACTGCATGGGCGACCATACCAATGGTGTGTACACTAACTTGTTTTCTGCCTTTTAAGCAATCGTGGGACTTTACGTGCTTCGTACTGCACTAGCTGCCGAACTTTGTCTCGCTTTGCTCGCCATCCAAACTATGTTTTTATTATACCTTCCATGACTTAACGCTGTAATTTAATTTTTTCTAAAAACTTTTTCGTGGCGTCTTTCTCTTCCAACGAGGACTCCTTAATATATCTTCTAAACGATTCCGACTTCCACCGTCCCACTTTCTTTATGGTTTTCTCCGAAGATCCTAAGTTTGACCTTAACGAAGCACCTCCCACTCGGAACGAATGCCCTGACCACTTTTCCAACGAAGAACGTCCCCAAACCTTTTCCACCTCCTTGATGAATGTCTTCTTCAAAAGGATACCTTCTGTCGTCTGAAATAGCAAGCTTTCTCTTCCCTTCTCTGGGTTCGCTAACATTATTCGTTTCAGAGCTTTCACCGGGTCTAGAACGGAAGGTTGAGCTTGGAGGTGTACGACTTTTATTTCATTCGGAGACACGGTCTTCCCTTTCCTCAGATGAAGTTTCGCCCAATCTCCCTTTTCCGATCGACCGAATTCGACATGGTGGTTCAATAACGCTCCTTCCTTCTTAGTTAATCTGAAGATTTTGCCTAACCTCATCATCCCCCAAAACGCCACTAACCCTACATCTGCTACCAAGGTCCGTACTACAGATTTCCCGTGTGACTCGGAAAGTAGTTGATACAGTTGCTGAACCGTGACCGGCTTTTTACTCGATTCTAGGACTTCACCCTCCTCTTCTCTTCTCGTAGCTCTCAACAGCATCTTCACTATCTCGGTATTGATCTGGATTTTCCTTAAATGTTTGACGATGTGCCAAGCGTTGATTCCATCTAAGTACTTGTCGATCGTTTTCGCAGTTATCGGCTTCTTTGGAGGATTTGGTATGTCAACTTTAGTTCTGCCAGCCCACGTTATGAAACTGTATATTTCTTTATTGCTAATCGGTTTCTTTTCGTCGAACTCATTTCCTGTCGACTCAACGTATGCGATGAATTTTGATAAACCGGAAGAGTACCCTGAGAGAGTTGTTCGAGCCCAGCTACCGACTGCTAAATGGGCTCCTGGTTTCGTAGCCTTCTTTGCAGCTCGTCTAAAGTGCCCTGGTGCGTCATACGGTCGCGAAGGTTGGTGTAATCTTCTTGCACTCACCGAACGAGGCATTTGGAGTGGTTCTACTTGGTTGACCTTTGAAAGCCGACTTGCTATGCGTTCCGATTTGGGTAAATCCCCACATCACCTTCGAATCCCTCCTTCGTCGGGACTTACCTCCTTTGTAAGTCTATCTTTTTCCTCACAGATTAGAGCTGTACCCATATTACCACAATGTGGTAGTCTCTCTTTTACGGAAACGTGTCTACATCTCAGGAAACTCAAGGTGTCATTTCAACAATTAGTTTATTGACGACTCAATACATCATTTTGTCACAGGGAATTTGGTTAACTACATCTGGATCAGAAAGGCTTCTAAATCTTTGGGTAATAAGATCGTTATCTTGTTCTCCTTCAATTTCTTAGTAGCCTTTCCTCTTGAAAATGTGTCCGCCGCATTATCCGCCGACACTACTATTTTTGCCGTAATCGCATACTGTTTATCAATCAGTCTTTCTTGGATCCTTTTCCATTCGGCGTTCACAAGAGGGTCTTTTGACTTCCCGTTTATTACAGCGTTCTCGGTCACCGTATTATCGGTAAGCACCAGAAAATTTCTCCCTTCTACTGTTGTCAGACTTTCAATCATCAACATACCTAACCTGATTGCCACCGTTTCGGCCCAGGCAATTCCTCTCTTATCGCCGTTCTTTTCTGGTTCCTTCCAAGTAGGTCTTAATTTGAACTGGGACCATTTTCTTCCTACTATTATCCCTATGCCGTATGAAGTTGATGTGTCACCAACCCAACCAACATTCTTGACTTCTGGCTTTGGGATTACTCTTAAGGGGTCTGCTTTCCTCAACGTTTGCAACCAGACTTCCATATCTTCTCGGACTTCTTCTGAAATCGGTCGTAGTGCGAATTTATTCCCCCATGTCTTCAGCATTCTATAAGTAGCTGAGGTGTAAACTTGCATCTGAGGAAATGCGAACGTTATATGGTTCAATCTCCCGACTAAGACTTCTGTTTTCTTGAAGGATTGCTGCCTTTCACATATGTATTCTTCAATCTGATCTATTCTCAAATTGATCTTCTCTTCTGGCAACCTGACCGTTTTATTTTCTCCGTTCCAAATAAAACCTAAATATTTCTGTTCCACATCGAATTCCCTCCATTTCTTTTCATTTGTTTCAACCCCCATTTTTTGACTTGCCTCTGCTAATTCCTTCATCGTTGTTCTATTTGATCCGTCTGCAGGTTTTATGAAAAGGGTGTCGTCGACCCACCTAAAACTCTCTAGCAACTCAAATTTTCGCATCATGACTTCTCTCCAAGCTTCTGCAGCCTCGCCGAACGTACCACAACCTCCTACTCCTCCGAACTGCACCCTGGTATCGACATAGACCCAATTGTTAAAGCCTAGAACCATTAAGAAACACCATTGGTCCATTGCTACCGGTATCTGCCGGTAAGCTTTGGCCCAGTCAAACACCCCTAATACCAACCTTCCTTTATACCAGGTAATAAAGTAAGCGACCTTTTTAAAATCATCCCACGACGTTTCGAAATCGTCCTTGTCTACGCGGAAATTTACTGACTCTATGTCTGGGTCGTTTTTTGGATAAGACAAGTTGTTGATTGGCCTGAACGAGCCATCTCCATTTACTACGGCTCCCAACGGGTTCGTTCGAAAAAATCCGAATCTCTGGTACGCTTCTTCTTTCGTCCACGGACCAAACATCCTTCCTCTTTCAATCTCGTTCTTTATATTTTCCTCGATCTTCTCCTTGGCATTGAGGGCTGATTTATGATTCTCTGGACAATAATAGCGCATCCCTTTCACCACCGCGTTTTCGATGCCTTGGCTAAAACCTTTCTCGAAGCCTTTTATTATATGTTTGTACTTTACGTCTATTCCGTATTTCCTTAGCTCAGACTTCCAAACTGTTAAGTTCATTTCGCACGATGGACGACTGGGCCAAACTCTGCCCTTTCCTCTTACTGAGTCTTGTTCTGGTGGAACATCGGGACTAGGTGTTGAATCAGGATCAAGTTTACTTAGGGCAATTCGGTTCATTGGGGAACCCAGGCAATTGGCACGGAGTGATGCAAAAATTGAACTTATGTCAGTTATTTGCACGGGTACGGATCATGTCTTTTGACATTTCTTTTTCACGGGTTACAAAAATTAGGCCTTCCATATGGCTCACGCTCTTTTCCCTTTTACAGGCTTGCCATCTTTATCTCGGAGATCTGGGCTTCTGCTCCTGTTTCTTTGGTTTGTTAACCTGTCACTTCCGTAACGATCCTCTCTTCTCCAGTTTCTACCGTCATCTTGACGTCCATAATAACTTCCGCCACCTCTACCACGTCTTCCGTTCCCTTTGTAATTGCTTGTGTTGGCGTGACGATTCTCGGTAGGTCTGGATGTCTCTTTTGCATATGTTAATGACTTCGTCTTGTTGGTTAAGGGGCATATATGCGCTTTCGGACGACCTGGTGCGTAGGGGTTGGTTTTATAGTGTCGTTCGTTGAAACTTTCCGCCGTAGTCTTCGCTTCCACTAACAATGCTTCTTGCAGCTCCGCGTAGTTTCCGACCGACTTGTCTACCGTTTTGCGCATGACCCCTAATCTCACTAATCGACAATACCTTAAGGCCACCATCCATCCGAAATCTTTTCGAATCTTCTTTACGACATTGATATGGCTTTCGAACTTGTCTGCGACAGGCTTCCATCCGCATGCCGTTAAATGGGTACAAAATAACTCTATGCAGTCACCCCACACCTCATAGTCTATGGTGAGTTCTTCTACCGGTGCTTCACCTCCATAAATTCTAGCCTCTCCTGATTCCTTTTTGTCTGACTTAGGAGTTCTCGTAGACCAAGCTTTTTGGTCTCTTATCAACCATTCTTCGTCAAATACTGTTAACTGAATATATGACGTGAGTCCCTTGAGTATAATCGTCAAGCCCGGTGATAATGGGGCTAAGGACTGAGTCATCTGAGCATTTCCGCCCCTTAAAATCCGACCGTTGTGAATAACGTCACCATTTGCCAATTCCATGGATCCTTTTTTCAACGCTAACATCGCTATGGCTTTGTCTGATTCCTCCTTAGACGATGCTCCTTCAAACCAATCCGCCTTTTCCTGAGTTGAAGTTGGTTCTGGTTGCGTCTTGGGAACTGATATGTTCGAATCTTTGACAGGAATCTGATTGTCCGTAGTTTTTTCCGTATTTACTGGTATTTCGACTTTTTGATCATTCACCGGTCTTACTTCTCTAACAAAGGCTACCGAAACTGACTTGTCGCTAACCGAGTCATCCTCGTCCATGACATACTGATTCCTCGTAGCATGGCCGCGGTCATCTTTGTTTAAAATCTTCAACAAGGACGTTGCCTCTGCATCGTCTCCTCGATCATAGGCTTCTTGGATTAAGTTCCCCAAGATTTGGCGCCGTGAGTCTGTTTATTTCCAACCGAATGGATAAGATTTCATCCGCTCGTCAGTCTTATTCCGAAGTTTTGTTTCATCTCCTTGTCTCTTATATTGGATCGCGACCGCCACCATAGACTCTCGGGGCTCTGTATAGTCGAACAATCTAGTGACTCGACCAATTGTCTGTTCGAGACTTTATCACCTGAGGTAATAATATATCCTCTTCTAGGTACGGCACCTATTGTAAGCTGGGCTAGCTGGGTTCTTATTATAAGCCAGACCAGGCTGGGGACCTATTTTAAGCCGGACCCTTGCTGGGACACCTACTGTTAGCTGGGCCAGGCTGGGCTCCTATTCTTAGCCGGGCCAGGCTTTCTTGATCTTAAACGTCCTTTCGTTTTATTCTATTATCAGAAGAAAGCAATTCAAGGGTAATTTTCCTGTTTATTATAAGCATTTGTTCCGATATCTGCGGTATGCGTTATGATTTCATCTATAATTTCTCTTTACCTATGATCAGGTCTTTCTACTAACATCCTGCCTTTCCTCTGCAAGGATTCATCTTAGACGACCTCAGTTGAACTAGAGGGTTTTGGATCTAAGACTTCATAAAGGAAATAGCTTCAAAGAAGAAATAGATGGTGGATGTTTTGTAAAGGAAATAGATTCACAGAGGAAATTGACGGTGGACAAATCGATAAAGAGATTGTATTTGACTGAATGTTGGTGGATTTGAGAGTGAAAATAGCGAAGGTCTTCTTACCGGGAAGAAGAGGAATTGACATTGGAAAATCAAAATGTAACGCTCACCTTGTTGAGTCACTTCCTTACCCCCTATTTCCTCTCCCTCCATGCCCATCAAACCTTCTTCTATACCTCCCCACTCTTCTGTCTCCTGTTGTTCTGAATGAATCTCTTCTAATGGACCTAATTCCTTTCCACCTTTTCTGACGTCGTTCTTCTTCTTCTTTTGTTGCTGTCTGATTCCTTTTGTTTTCTTAATTCCAGCCGGCCTTTGACTTTTCTTCTGAATACCACTTCCTCGAAGGCTCCTCGGGGTATGGTTAGATCCGGTGCTAATCCTGTTGGTGTTCCTCCCGTTTGCGCCTTGTTTAGGAGTTATGAGTCTAGAGCTCGGTCTACCTCCTTTCGCCGCTGCCTCAGCTCTCGTTAATACTCGATCTTCTATTTGATTCATTGTATCTTGATTTCGTTGATTAGCATTTTCTACCGTTGGATTTTGGCCTTCTTGGCCAGGATTTGGTTGATTTTGATCTTGATTTAATTGATCGTTTGTCTGATCTAATTGAGCTTGGAAGGACATCTTTCTTTTTGATTTCGCGAATGATCTGTTCTTCAAACTTTCTTTAATTTCTGGTTTTGTTTTGTAATCAAAAAATTAATTCTAATCTAGAATTCTAAAAGATCTAAATCAAGTCTTAAAGAGCTTGAATCGAGAGCTTTGAGGAATAACTACAGAAGAGTATCTTACGAAGGTGGGAAATTTTCTATAAATTTCCAACCGTCGAACTCGTACTGATACTCGTGACATGTGTAACACATGTCACCTAGTGATATGCCGCTAGTGGACACTGCACCAATACGTGCCTTGATTGGTTCTCTACAACCATTCGAGAGCACATAAGTGTTGTTATGCTCCGTGACATAACCATCATTTATGTCCCGCTGCTTATCAGGACACCTATTATGCCCGTGTCCTTCCCGAGCACAATAGTAACACATCAACGGCCCATCTCTAAAAGGCTTCTGTTGATACTCCCCCCTTGCCGGTCCATAATTCTCCGGTCCGTAAGGTCCTCCTCCAGTAGCTTGAGAAGCCTGGTTCCGTATACGGAACTTATTCAACACAAATTCGAATTCAATCGGAGCAGATCGGAGACCTGGAAATGAATTGTATCACAGATTCAAGTGCGAACCTCACAAGACCCAAACAAACCAATCACAATACAACCCAATCTAAAACATCAAACCTCAAATCCGCTATACGATACAATATAAATCCTGACTCAACAGCATCCGACTACCTTTAAACCAACATATCCAATCTCTCGGACACAACCAAATCATTTCTCGACTTCAAGATCAGTGATTCCGACTTAATTTGGATCAATATCTATCTCATCTTCCTCAACCCCATCAAAATCACCTTCGTTGACTTCATATAGGTCTAATTCAAGTTCAGCTTCTTCATCATCATCTAGCGGAGTAGCTTCAACAATTTCGGCTCGCATAGGTTGTTGCCACGTTTGTCTACTTCCTGCCACCAAAGCTGTCCAACGCATCCTAAAGGATAACTCATCTTCTTCAGACAGGGCACTGTAAGTCTTTGTCTTGATTAGTAGGTCAGTCATCTTCCAGTTCCATACCATCCACAATCTGGTGTGCTCCTGACTAAGACGGCCATACAGAGCCTTTAGGACAGATTTACTCTTTTCCAAACGATCAGGTATGGGCATTGTTGGCAACCCAGCTACCTCAACGATCCATTGGTTGGCAATTGTGGTTGGGTCGTCATCTGGTAGGATCGTAAGAAGTGAGATTTTGTTTACTAATACATATGATATAGACCTGATTGATCAAACTCACCATTGAGTGTTAGGGCGGTTTCCAAAATTGACAGCTTCTCTTGCATTTGTAATGCCCAGTTGATCGACTGCCTAAGCTCTCGCCCAACACGACGAACTTCATCATGTGCATGCGTCATGTCTAGGTACGCCCGAATGCCATCCCGTGTATCTCGATCCACGGCCCAAGGTTCATTAGGATGAGTCAGCTGACCAATGTCCCAAAACGGGTCCGCCAATGACATATTTTTTATATCTTCAAAGGGTGGGCATGGGATTGGTTGTCGGGAAGGAAATTCAGCATTGAATTTATCAACATTGTTCTTGTATGTAGTGTATTTTGTTTTCAAAGCGGCTTGTTTATCTCTCAATAGCTTTTTAGTTCTTTGTTGCATTCGAGTTCCTATTGGGTAGATAAACGATGATGAGCATCATAAGATGCGATGATTGATTACAACTTTGAAATATATGTACCTGTGCGTTCATCATTCCTAATTTGCATTTCATATACGTCCACCATAGCACCATACAGCTTAGACTTCCCCACTCGCATTCTGATTCGCCTACGCCCCTTTGGAGCTGCAATGAAGACATCTTTCATTTTGAGTTTTGTTCAATTGTGGGATAATGAGAGAGCAAACAGTACTTCTTGCGCCAGTTATGTCTCGATAATGTTCCCCACCAAGCTCTCCTGCCAGTTCATTTATCTCTTCTTCGATGATCTGTACAGTCACAGGCAGATGAGTTAATTTTCGTTTCTCCGAGGCTGTACGATTACGATGCTGTTTTGCACGAATTTTTTGAAGTTCGTTCCTGAAAATCCAGAAGAAGCTGTCGTCAGTAAGTAGTTTCAAATGTGGTTCTATTATGACTGCCGCTTAACTCGGCCTTTTGAAGGTCTTCTTCCAGATCAACCAAGCGAGACAGCATGTTGACCAAAGATTGTGAGTCTTCATTGATTGCTCTTAATTGAGATTCGCGTTGACGGTTCCATTGCGTTTTCAGATACTCTTCGGTGTATGTCGCGTTTTTGTTCCTCAATAGACTCAACTTTGTTTGACTTTCACAATGTAGTTTGTCGCTCGTTTTTAGTCTTTTGACCAACCATTGAACCATGCATGTTGGATTCAATATAAGACACAGCCCTTCTAAACAGTTTTAAATTTTATTGAAATCAGCAATGAAAATCATACCAGAGTTCTTTCGTTTCATAATATTAGTGTGGCGGGCTCAAAGTTGCAATGCGCAAAGCCGGTGTGTTTTAGTAGAATACCTCAGACCTGATACTAGTGAGGAAAGGTCAGACCAAATCCGCTCCAAACCCTCACCATCCGAAAGACCCCAGCCTTCATTCAGCCTGGGATTGTATTTCAGTTGGCAAGCCCACTGATGAACATAAGAATGGAACACACTGGTTCCAAACTTTAGTTTCCCAGCTGCTCTTTCATTTTCAAATAGATTACGCTGTATTTTTTCAATGGTACATACTTGGTCAATCAAATGTCAACTGGTTTCATTCTGGTCGAGATTCATTCACGTACCTTGATGATACTCTTTTCCATGTTGCATCCTATATCGTACAAGATACCAAACCTTGGAGCTTCTTGGTTAGGCCTCGTGGTTTTGCGGAGTATCCAGTCCAACATTGCCACAGGATAGTATCCCCTAAAGCAATGACTGTATCAGCATAGATAAAAAAGGAAAGCTGGATATCTGGACTTAACCGTTCTCCCGACTGTACCAAGTTGATAAATTTGAGGAGGTGATCGTGACGACACGCCATCCCCATCAACCCGGTTTCATCACACCCACGCCATGTTTGGTGTCCCCGCGTATCGTTGGCAGCAGTATGGCTGCTGCTGCAAGGGTCCTAAAGTTGAATCGAAGATGAATATATGTTATAAAAGTGTATGTATGCAAAGATCAGGACTCACAATAACATCTTCAACTCGTTGATTAGGTTGATTGGGCTGTCTAGTCGGAGGATCCATCTTTTCTTTCCATACGGCAACTTCTGCTGGTGAGATGAATAAAGAAGGTAACACACCGGTTTCACCTCGCCATGAAGCACTTGCAGATAGGTGACAACACTGCTGGAAATTTGCATCTAAACATATGTAATGATGTGGTTCGTCTTCTCGAGTTCCTGGCACCGTAGGCCCAAAACAACTGGGGCAATTCGAGGCGAGTTCTTCAATCGGTGATAATTGAAGGGCTCGAGTGGCAAGGCCTTCTTCTAGTCGGATCATCTCTCTGTAAGCATCAACAGCTGCAGAGAACCTTTTTCGCCAGTCGCGAGCCTACCAATTCATCAAACAATTTAGTCGCAAATACTATTAGATGTTCTTAAGAGTTCCACAAAATCGAATCTTACCTGATCACTGTCTCGAACCAAAAGCAGTGTGTTACACGCATCTAGGAACTCGTCAAGCGCCTCCACAAATGGGGTCAACCGTACACTGGAATACTTCCATAACGTGTGATGGAATCGTAACATTTGACACGAGAAAGCTGTACAAGGTCGGGTTGGGGTTCCTCCAATGTATCCCATCCGAACAAGACGTACGATGTCGGGAGTACATTTACAAATGATCATTTCAGTTAAAGTCAACCTTAAAATCAATTGTTCCATTAATATGCAAAGCACTGATTGGTAGCTATCAATTAGATTCAATTGATATGTGTAAAATATCTTACCTGTGAGATCAATAGCGTCCACAAGTATTTCTTCCTTCTGCCACTCACGGCATCGACACGGCTGGTTCCAGTCGTGGTTCCATAGGGTGGGATGACCCCATTGATATGTCTCTTTTCTACAGGGCATGAACGCTGCAAAGAGCTTGGGTATCACTAGTTGCCACGCGGCCTCTTCACCATGTCTGTTTCGAAGTTTCACGTCGATGTGAGAACACGAAGTTTTTTGAATCTTTTTTGAAAGATTTTCTCTTGTCCTTCGATCCTGTCTAAGCATCTTGCCTGGGCAATCATGTATCATGCCTTTGTACATGTACAACACGCCTTTATCTGGTGACTCGTAGGTGTAGGTAGCGTACAAACATAGGCCCCTTTGCTCAATCAACTGAAAATTCGGTTGACCGCCATCGTCCTTGTTCCCATGTTCATCTTCAAGGAGCGATTCTGAGAGAATGATGGCAAAAACACATCTCAGAATGAAGAAGGAGTCGAGAGATTCAAATCATCTATTCACATTTCAAGATATAACCAGCTTGATGGTTGTAAACTTGTATCTCTCTTTTTCATCATATTCATAAAAAAACCATGCCTTCGTATCTTGATTCCAACTCTACTTCTTTCGCTCACAAAACGCATCAAGTGCGCAACTGGAAGCATGGGGCTGTGGTTAAATCACTCAAGGCTAACAATGCTTTAGTAGCAAGCTCTCTTCCAAAGTCTAACTCTCAAATCTGTCGGCCATTGGCTAAATTTACTAGAATGCTGTTAGAATACAATAACATACACAAATCATACCCTCTTGAACATACATGTGAAGAACGCCTCCAACTACAATATCTCACTCAGGAAGCCACGATGTCAGACCAGCGTATTTTTGTTTTGGAACCTGCCGTTTTGAGTTCACTCACCGATAATTCAGCCAGACAAAAGATGGTTTTCCTGGCTGATCTTCAACAATACGGTATGCAACGGGCGACCTTCGACTGGAGCCTGAAAGAAGGCTGTCGCTGGAATCAAGTGATGACAAGTTTTGTTATCAAGCACTGGATACACGCCAAAGAGAGGGGTGATTTTGGAAACCTACCAATCAATCCATCACACATAACTCACACAAAACTCGAAGGGATATTGATGCGCTGGATTCGTGGAAAAGCTTCGGACATTCGATCAGGACGGAACGCACCTGAAAAACTTCGGGTCATTGAGAATAACAAGAAGAAGCGACAGGTGAGTTTTTCTGAGATGCAAAATTTACGATAGCATGTTGATTTGGATGCATCTGATCAATTCTCACCAATAGCTATTCAAGTATCGTCACGATTCTTTTGAACGTCATCTGGGTCAAGAGTCATTAAAATTGATCCCAGATGCCGATTGCTGTTCCGAGACTGAGTGGGAACCAGACCAAACCAAACATAAGAAAGTCGGTCTGGTTTGGCGAAGTCAACAGTATGCATCCCTCTTGCATCGCGTCGACCGTCTTTCATACGAGTAAAAAGCACAATTGGATGGAATCCTATTAGCCAGTCGACGTTTTGATCAGTGTCGTGTGGACACTTCGGATATTAATCCGAAAGCAGCGGTTTGCTGCGGCCTTCCTCAAAACTGCTACGATCCAGTGTGGTATGATAGTCTCGATGATGATAAAAAGATCAAGCTCAAAAGTCAACCACCTTCAGAGCTTCTTAACAGTTTGGCCAACCGAATTGAACAAATTGTAATTGCCCAACCGTAGATTAATGTGGGCACTTTGGACATTTATAGATCATTTATATCTCAGTTTGTGTGCGGAAATGCTCAGTGTTTATATATACTACATGAGGACCTTATTTTTGTTCGATTTTTGATGAATACTTATCAATATACTGAGTTTGTTTCAATCATGTCTTGTGTCCTGTGCTGTAAGCATGATCAAGTGGTATAATAGATGTATATACAAAGACTAATTATATCGTTTATTCAATATCGATTATTTATTCAATATTTCACTCACTTTCAAAGCTTGAATTCCTCCTGTTCCCCAAAGAACACACTGGAGTTCTTCGGATACATATATCAAAAATGGTTATCTATTGATTGGAATCAAAGCTGAGGGAGTCTGCGTGAAAGTATATATCGGTGTTCATAACATGAGATGGAACTATTCATCACGGTCTTCATAGCTTGATGACATGTCAATCAATGCCTAGATCAATAATTGTGAGAAAGGGTCAGAGCCATATTTGCTACATGAATAAATACTTGAGCAGAATTAAACTAACCATACTCCTCAAGCCAACTACAATGTTGGTGTGCTGAGAGATGCCAAATGTATTAGGTGGATTTTTGACAACGACACAGTGGCCAAAAATTTGTCTAAGACCTAAACATCTCCTGATGAGTGGAGTGCGATAAACAACATCAGCTTTGAGATGTGGCAGTGATTTATATGGATTCAAATTGCAATCAGGTCCTTGAAGTAATGAAAAGCAGTCGACTATAAAAAAAGGGGTCGGGCCTTTTTTCAGGCGGAGAATATGTTGAATGACACCATACTCGAAGTAGGAGGACTGTGGCGGATTATGGAGTTGAATACAACTATTTCCCTTGTGAGTGGAAAAAGGTGAGAACATTTTGTTTGTATGTTTCCAGTATGATGTAGTTTTGAGTGCGGTTTGCGGATCAGTTTGATCATGTCCAAGCTCTTGGAGGAAGTTGTAAATGAAAGGTAGTGTATTGTTACATGGTGTGAAAGGACGCCATTTTGGTGTGGTTGAGCCTGATAGTTCATCCAAACCAAGAGTAATTTCGACCAGCTTGATTCATGTTGTTCTGAATATGTTTGAATAACGACTTTTTGTGTATGTGCTTTAAGCATTGTCCCCGCCGCAGTACCTGTGGTAGAAATATACATTAAAACATTAAGATTATATGCACTGAAATCAAAACAATGCAGACCCACCTGAGCGAGAGTTTTTGGGAGTTTGAACAAGGTTACCAATGTTTCTTTCCCCAGCCCACGCAGCAGTATATGGAGCCGGCCCAAATTGCCAAATTTGATCAGGAAGGTGTTGAGCGTAATGCAAGTTGGGCTTGGATTTGATATTGGGCCAAGCTTCTTGGAGATGCTCTCGATCATGCCTTAATAATATCCTGAGTGTTTTGATATCTTGTTCATTGATAATCCTTAAAGTCACAATATTCACAATCTGAGTAACTAGGTTGATCGCAGTGTAGATATTGGCCGCATCAGATTTTTTTTCGGCGTTGTATTGATACGGTAGAATTGATATAACCATATACAAGCTGTATAAGACATGCCATTCCGTGGCCTTAGGTGTACCACAGCTAGCAGTTCCAAAGGTATGCGGAAGGTGGGTTAGCCAAGACGGAATATTGGTATTTTGAATTGTATACCAAATTATCTGCAGTTTGTGTGGAGTAATGGCGGGGCCATGAGTGGCAATAATTGTGCTATGACTGGCATTCGAGGTGTCAGATCGGCTTTGTGTTTGGGAAGGCTCATAACTTTGTTCATCAGATATTTGGCTGGTGGTATCTTTTGCTGCTCGATTGTAATGAGTTCGTGAACTAGAGTTGTAACTGCTTGAAGTGTGATTGTCTGAAATGGATGGAGTCCCAAATGAGGAAGCATACGAAGTAGGTGCAGGAGAGGTTATCTGGGGAGCCAAAAAACAAACGAGTTCTGCAGAAGTTGATTGATGGTCACCTGAAAGAGCGAGTTTCTTTTGCTGTTCATCGAGGGTTTTTGCTGCAAGAGGAATACGGAGATATGTACATGAAAGGTCTTTCAATATGCCTAACATGATGCAGTGCATAATGTCAACGGTAGTAAACTTGATCGGATCCCAATAAGGTAACTCAGAGAATGGGGTGGCGCGCACTCCGTTCTTTTTGACTAGCGATTGTTGAGCCGCTGCCGATGAAGCATCAAACCAAGCTTGTGATTGCTGTTTATATTGTGACTTTGTACGTCCTTGATAAAAAGCAACGTTGACTTGATCGATATCCTGCGAAGTTATATAGCATTCACAACAAAAGTTGGTTGATGTAGGTGAGGACAAGCCGGCAATCTTCTTCATTGCAGGCAAGTCTGCGATCAGAGGCCATAGTGCGACTCGGATTAAGCGACCATCGGGGTTCAGAGAGGTCGGCTTGAAAAAAACACCACGCCAGAGGTCACAGAGCTCTGTTACTAACGGTTTGAACGGGTGATGAAATTGATTATAGTCAGGGTCTTTGGGACCTGGAATGATCCCGTATATATAGGTGTTCTCGGGCTTGTAGCGTAGATGAGGAGGTAAACTGAGGCAGAAGAGTTGAATGACAGTGGCTGAATGGTGACGTGCTGAAGACTTGCCGAATGGATTGAAGGAGTCGTTATACAATCCAAAAACTAGATTACCAGGCTGCTTAGTATAAACCTTTCCATCAATACCTCGGAAAGTTTTCCAGGTTTTGCCGTCCCAGATATCAGAGTATGTGTTTTTGACTGGAGCTGTCCTGACAACTGAAAGCTCTAAAGCCTGTTCAAAAGTAGGAAAGTTAAGCATTGTTGCTAGCCATTCAATCAAACGATGGTGCTGGAAGACCTTGCAAGGCTTCATTCGTTCATTTGATTTGTTTGAAGACGCCTGTTTGTATAATGGTGCGCTACATACAATTCGGTGCACCTTAGAAGTTTTGGAAGGGACTCGGAGACTGTTGCATGATGTGATGGTGCCAATGGTTCCGGTGGTCTGCGCATCGATGGATCCATGGAGTGCGAAGCACACAGGACAACATAATAATGTGATCATATTTGTTTCAAGTTGAAAAGTCTTGATGACTTTGATGATGTTTTGGGGGAGTTCTTTCCACACCTGCGTCCGATCACTGGGCATGGTTTTTTTGAGTCTGTCCCTTTCAAATTTAAGAGACCTTCGGCAGCTTCGGATGCTTTTTCGATCATTGAAATATTTGTTCAGTATATGAAACAATGCCTGAACGCAACGTATGTCCAGTAGAAATGTGACGGGCTTCTTGAAGGGAATCGTGTTGAAAGTCGCTACAACGGTATGGCTACTCTGGAGTGGATTCTTTTGAGCGGTAACGATGCGTGGGTATTTAGGTGGTCTTATGTTGGTTTGGGTAGGGATTGTGAGGGCGGCTTGGACATCTTCCAAAGATCTTTGACGCTTCACACCAGAAATTTTCGGGTCTGATCCTGATGGCAGGGGCGCAGACTGAGCCTCCAAAGCTTCGATCTTGGAGAGATGTCAGGGATAGTTGGTGCGATGAAATAGAACTCCAGTATGAAACTGGCCTCCTAGTTCAAAAGTTTCGTTAGAGCACTCTAGAGCAGTGCAAGTGCACAGTAACCGGTTCAAATCGAAGTATGCCATTGACCATACAATGTTGTACTAAAGATGTGGGAAAATTCCAAGTGGTCAGTTGTTGCAATTCCCCTTTATGTTATTGATACTCAAGAGGTTTATGGTTAAGCTCACCGGTTAAATTGACTGTGCCTCGGCTGACCAAGAAAGAATCCTGGATTCGCTGTTGGGTTGAAACACAAAAAGAAATCTTGGAAACACAAGTTGGATCAACACAGGAAGTTGGATAGGCTGTCCCCGGGAGTCCAAACGTAAGGGATGAAGTAAAAACTTGCTCCAGGGAGTCTTGCGAAGGAGGTGTGATTTTATAGGGGAGGTAGATTGACGATAGAAAATTGCAGGGTGTTTCCAAAAGGAAGATCGGCGGTTTGAATGCTGTGGCCAGGTGAGCTGAAAAGCCTGCTGGAACCAATCTCGGTGAACGATCGTGTGTTGGAAATCTATCTGGACGCAATTTTGGCAAATGATCGAAGCCAAATGATCGAGAGTTGGCCAAATGGGTGGTTATGTGATCGAGTTGGTTGAGATTTGGGGGGGGGAAATTGAGGGTGGTTGAAATACAGAAGAACTCTTATCGAGATCCCAAATGTGCTCTCTCACGGTTCACCACGTCTCAAGTGACGTTCTGTACGTATCAGTTGAGGAGGTGGCAGTGGTACTGAGACTGTTCGAATTTGTTTTGGAATGATCAAACAGGGTATCAAACCCCACTGTGGTGTAGGGTACGCTTCTATCAACACATATTCACACCTATTTACACTATTTACATTTTCACAAACCATTTAACCTCACTGATTCACAGTATACCATACAAAATTCGACAGCATGATTGTTATATACCTGATCACCGGAAAAGATCTCCCCAGGATCTCATAATATCTTAAAGATCACCAGTTTATACTGTTGATACACCTTT
>NW_006768895.1:27265-29458 GCF_000204055.1 Melampsora larici-populina 98AG31
GTTGAGGCTGGGAAAGGTCACATACAGACACTTTGACAGATTCAAATCAAATGCATAATTAAATACAATGAGAAAAGCAAGGTATGTACATAAAGATAGTTCTCGTCAAATTTTAATTCAAGTTGATCTTTAAATCAAAAGTGAAACCTCCATCAAATTTTGATTTGACAATTTGCCTTGTCCTTACGTATCATCAACTTTTAGAATCCACATACAAGTTTCCCCTCCTCAGTCTTTCGAAAAATGCCTGCAAACACTCGCAACACTCGATCTAACCAAGTCTCGAGCCGATCTACACGAACGGCTGCCAGCAAAGCACCCAAAGCACCTGCAACTCGCCCCACCACAAAGTCCCTCCGTCAAGGTACCAAGACAAACCCATCAAACAATATCAGTACTCTCAATGAGACCATCACTAATACGAATGACGATGATGTGACACGTAACCTCTCCAATTCAAACAACGGTGTTGAAGAGCAAACGACTCGTAATCAAGATATCACTGATCAAACAACCAATGACAAACAACAACAGTTGAATCAACCTAAGACTTTTATCTCGCGCTTCCCAGGATTAGACCTCGATACCTTTCACGAGCATCTCGACTAGTGGACTTTGGTTGGACTCCGTGAAGCAAACGCAAAACAAGCTCCAAAGGGAACTAGGGCACCAACTGAGATTAGAGCGGTGGTCAAAAGTATCCGCTTAAATTACGAGAAGCAGATGCTCATGGCTGCTTTGATGGGAGGTCTTCATGAGGTGGTGGTCTGGAACCTTGTGTATGTTACAACTTCAATCCAAAAGATGTCTTCGAGTTCTTATGCCATTGTTTGGATTTCTTCGGATGTGATATAGGGGTGAAGGATCTAAAAAAGCTCATTTCAATCCGTGGATTCAATTCCTAGCTTTTGGTGTTGAGGCTTTAAAGGAACCATGTATGTGATTTACAAGATTTACTTTTTGTTTTTTTATGTAGCGATTGACTAATCAAAACGCACAGTACCCGAGAAAGCAGACTCAACTGGATGGGCCTCTCGTAATCGCAAGGTTGCAGATCTCTGGAAAGCCCTCAGCGATGACGAAAAAGACGTATTTCAAAATCCGTATTTCTTTGCTTTAGCCAACCTACCCGATCTATCAAATCTACCTGCTGAAAATGACGATTCCAATATTGAAGACAAAGATAATCCCACCTTTACTCATATAGATGGCTCAACAGTTGCACCTCAGGTCCATCCACTCACCAAGGCTGAGAAATCAAAGTATGAGCCTATTTTCAAGAGGCTCGTGGATGTGGAGAAGCTTCACATCTGTCACGGAAAGCCTGAACCGACGCAATCAATCGCTACACTTCAAAAGAACTCATTAGCGGCCTTGAAAAAAGCTCATCATGATGTAAGTCTGATTGTTTCTCATTCTTTTCTCTTTACACTTGATCTTGTTGTTCTTTACTTACTCTGCCATCTTTTCTTTCTCTTTATTCATTCTTTATGGTGTGATCTTCTTCCATGTTTAATTATTGTATGACCACCGTTGCTAACCTCTTTGAACAGTTTTCAGTTGTCTGTCAGCGTTACCAGATCACCTACTATGCTACAGCTGTCAGCTGCGGTGACATTGAAGGTTGGATTCAAACTTATTCAAATAACACGCTGTTTGCGAAATGGGCCACGGACGACATGAAGATACCCGGAAGTCTTTCTTCATACGTCAATGGAAAAAAAGCCGCTGAAGTAATCGAAGGCAGCAAGGTCCAGCAACCGAGTGATGAACGTAGAACTAGACTGGGCAGGATTTTGAATGAATTAGTTGGTCAGTCAATTGAATTGTCTGTTGTTTTTGTGATCCAACAGCCTGCTAATGGTCACTGATTTCTTCTTCATGGGTGTACTTTTTGCTTTTTTGGTAGATGCCCACATGCCAAAGTGCATCTTCCCAAAGAAGCCCGACCCTGAAGGCGAAATCAAGAGCAAGGGTTGGCCAATCCGAATAGTACAACGCGAAGGCAGCCTTCTCAAGAAATCGGATATGGAGAAAGGCCATTGTGGAGCTAGGGATGCAGTAGTCAAGTGCTGGCTGGACGACATCGAAAACAAGAGATTCATTATTGAATCGATCCCAGACTCCGAACGATTACCAATCAATTCCAACGATGAACCTTCCCCTAATCAAAATTGATCAAAAAGCGTGATC
>NW_006768895.1:29622-31335 GCF_000204055.1 Melampsora larici-populina 98AG31
CATCAACATAGGGTTGATGAAGCTGAAGACTATGATGAGGATGAAGACTCTGATGAAGACGAAGACTTCAATAAAGATGAAGACTCCGACTCCGATGAAGACTCCCAAGGCTCAGCGTAGTTTTATATGCAGGGATAAACCTTGATGACAACTAAAAGGTGGTTTGCACTATTTCCGTTTTTTTGTTCTTGTTCTACATATTGTAGATTGTATGTGCTCGTTTTGCTTTATTACAAATTTTTGAAGATGAGAAGGACAAGTCATTTTCCTTTTTTTGTTCTACAGACCGTGGGTTTCATGTGTTGCTTTCTCTTATTACAACTTTTCGAAAGTGAGAAGCGCAAGTTATTTTCATTTTTTCGTTCTACAGATTGTAGATCTTATGTGCTGGTTATACTACTTTTATAAAACCTTTTGAAATGAAACGAGATGTGTGATTGATTTAATATCTACGTACAAACACTCGAATATATTTGAATGGAATAAGATGAATAGCATGTAAACGTGAGTCTTACAAATTTCCTTCACAATATTTTGAATCGGCTCTGGTATACAACAAGAGACATTGAATAAAAATTGAATAAAAGTCAGATTCACCGATTTTGAAGTTGAGAAATGAATTTATCAATCATCTCCAGTTTAAAGGGATTGTACCGTATAGTGGTTTTGAAGTTTGATGTTGTGGATTGGGTTGTATTGTGGTTGTATCTTCTGGTCTTGTGAAGTTTGCACTTGCATCGGTAATACAATTCATTTCCAGGTCTCCAATCTTCTCCGATTGAATTCGTATTGAATAAGTAAAGTTGAGTCTGTGTACTGTTACATTGTGAGAGATACGTGAGAGTCAACAAGAGGAAGTGAGGATAGGCTGAGCTGGTCGCTGAGCTATTACATACAGGGAAGTTGAAGCAGGAGAACTGTAGAGGCCTTCAGAGCGATCTGAGAGGTCTTCAGAGCGATCTGAGAGGTCTTCAGAGCGCTCTGAGTGCCTCTCAGATCGCTCTGAGTGCTCTGAGTGCTCTGACTTGTGTCTTCAACCTCATGGTGAATTTTTGAATGCAATCAAAGTGAGATATGAGGGCATACTATGTTGTGTATTGCTGAAAAAAAAAATATCAGGGATTTGACTTGTAAAAAATGACTTGTGGTATCAGAAAGTAGCGCACCAGATCATCTGGGCTGCGCTGCTGCCAAACTCCGGCTTCCAGTCCATCATATTACATGCTGTACAGTCGACTTACATGTCACTTGGTGCAGGTGCCACAGGTGCACGGGACACCAAAGACAATCGTGTTGGATAGAGGTAGCGTCTTCATATCAAAAATCCCTTCACAATTGAATAAACGCTTGGGCATCAAACTACATCCTTCAACAGCGTATCATCCAAGATCTGATGGGCAGTCTGGGATTGCAAATAAAGGTGTAGAGCAATACTTACGACATTTTGTCAGCTATCATCAGGACAATTGGGAGGCCTTACTTCCCCCAGCCAAATTTGCGTACAACAACAGTACCCACACTTCCACCTGCATCTCACCCTTTAAGGCCAACGACGGTTACGATCTTACGCTAGGTTCAATATTGACCGAAGATCAATGTATCCCAGTCGTAGAAGAACGAATCAACCGGTTAACTGAGATACAAATGGAACTACACGCTGCCCTATTGGGTGCACAGGAAGCAATGAAATCTCAATTCGATAAAGGAGTACGT
>NW_006768895.1:31727-53792 GCF_000204055.1 Melampsora larici-populina 98AG31
TCGCGCACAAGAGTTAGTCAATGCATTTCACAAAAGGTTCCCAGAAGCAGTCATCAAGCACAAGAGGCATAGGAGAAAGTGAAAGTGGATCAAGCTTTTTCCCACAGGGTTTTTTAACGCTGATCCAAGGAAAGGGCGCAGAGCAGCAAGAGGGACTTGGGCGCTAAAAGGGGGGATAGTGTAATAACCTGTTATATCCTAGTACAGGGGTATGCTTATAGTGCGGACAGTGCGCGGAGGGTATACTTGTTTTCTCTAATACTAGGTGTACCTCTCCTTCTTCATACTGCAATCTAGTTAGCTACTGGAGTCACTCTCATCATTAGTCACTGCGAGCTCTGTTCATAACAACCTGGTTATAATACACATCCTTCACTGTGAGGACCACATCATAAGGGTGGTGTCCGTCATACACAGTCCGGTCCAGGTGCACAGTTAATGCTGAGCCCTTCTTCCTCTTTTTAGGGGGGGCATTGTAGAGTTTATCGCCCTATTGGTTAAAGTAGGGCTCAACATTGTGGGAAAGGGGCTTGAACGTAAGGACATGCTTACGTAAGGAGCCCCTAAAGAGCCCCTGAGGTCCGACTCACCAAGAATTTGGGTGAGTGCACTCGGGTTGCGTCGGGTATCCCGGGTAATGCCCCAAAACAAAGGGGCTCTGGGTATTTGCCAAAGGGGCGGAGAATAGTGAGATCCGTCAACCAAACTTAACTAAGTCCCAACCTGGACCTAACCACACTGCAAATATAATGTATTTTTCCAAGGTGAAAAATGATTACATTTATTTCACAAAATGATTAAAAATGCATTAATTCTGCATTAATTCTGCATTTTTCTGCATTAATTCTGCATTATTAATCATTTTGTGCATTAATGTCAATCATTTTTCACCTTGGAAAAATACATTATTTTCACAGTGCCACCAACTCCAGGGAGGGACTTATATCTAATGTCCAGAAAACAGCGTGAGATCTGTCGGGGCATTTTTCAAAAAATTGCCAATCCCCTTTCCCACTAATTCCACCAATCAATCACTTTTGGGACTCAAATGAAGATGGAGCACAAGCATCTTATCTATAAATTGCCGCCCTTGGCTTCTCACATGCTCACTCGCTTACAAAGTTGTCTCACAATAAGCATTTGGGGCCAAAGCCAGGTCCAAAGCCGCTGGATGTAATTCACCTGCTGCGCTTCAGAATAATTTTCAGCCAAGGGTGAACCCTTGAGATTAAACAATGGTTGGGTCTTAGCAACCTCCTTAAAGATAATGCATTATCCGCCATACATAACTTCTTCCGGTGAACCGCGCGTTCGTCACAGCTATACGCGCCAAGATACGTCAGTACTCATGACTGGTTCCAACCAGTATGCAAGGAATGGAAAGCTTACGTGAATTTTTTGTATACCGTAAGGGCATCAAATACCACATGTCTTGTTTAGAGATCCAGTTCTTGCATCAAGGTTATTCAAGATGGGCCAAGTGTGGTTCAGTAATAACCCTTCATGGGTATAAAGAGCCGAGGGAAAGGACTGCTTACCTGCGCTTCGATATACTCCGCCCAAAATATACAGCCCGCGCTATAGGAGTATAGCTGCCTTTGCATCCCGTCGAAGAGCAAGCGAATACTGGATCAAGAGGCAGCTTCCTCTCCCCGCCATGGTCGGGGATGAGTGCAGAACTCTTGATCCGTGGGGTCCAAGTAACAGTGCAAGAATTCAAAGAGCGAGATCTGTTGGATAGCCATGAAATGAAGAATGTGATATTTCCTATCTACTAGCGAAGGAGGTTCGAGGTCTGGTCGCCGTGGTGTTGACAAGTCCAGCAAGAAAAGGAACAAGGTAACAGTCATGCCTTCAGCTTGGATGGCACCCAAGATGTTGGATAGAGCAGCGTCTTCCTCTGGATGATGCACATTGGTTGGATCCATCCTGACAGCGAACCGGTAAGTGCAGTACACAAAAGACTACGGCCTAGGAATAAGAGCCAGGTAGTATCTATATACACAGGGGCCAAAATAGATACTCACATACATGTGAGCGTTGTAGACTTTTTGGAATTCTCCAAAAAAGATTCATTTTCTTTCAGATTGATTCAATTCACAATCTTGTTTGTGTTCAGGTGATCATCCTGTGGTTCTCATATTTTACTTGACATTTATTGAGAAGGCTCATTTCCATCTTGGATGAGCAATAACTGATTCCCGATGAGTACTCAGGATCAGCTCATGAGGCACTGAATACTCAGCAATTTGTTCAAAATGAAGATGAGCACATGAACTATACCTTCCTGAGGCTTCATTTTTCAGTGAAGAAGCCTGCCCAGGGGCGTCCCATTTGAGCTGCTCAGCAAATACTCAGTAGCATCCCCTGACTGGATCACTGATGGGCCGGACTTTTCTCAGACTTCCTTGCTAAGGAATGAAGCCTGATAAAAGCGTCATCCCATCTGCTCATTGCTCAGCTAATCCTCAGTGATATCCCCGGATAAAGTTTTTCGCACTGAGGGGCTGAGATCAACTGAGCAGCCCCTCAGCCAATACTCAGTGACATCCTTTGGATCCTTCTGATCCGGCCAGGAATGCCCCTGAGGACTAGCTGAGCAGGCCCTCATCCAATGAGCAGTGAAATCCTCAGGATCCTCCTGATCTCAGGGATGCCTCTGAGGAATAACTGAGCAGCCCCTCATCCAATGAGCAGTGAAATCCTCCGGATCCTCCTGATTTCAGGGATGCCCCTGAGGAATAACTGAGCAGCTCAGTTGAACGAGCAGACGGGCCTCAGGCTTCATTCCGGAGCCATGAAGCTTGAGGCAAGCTTGGCGCTCTGTGATCCATCTGGGGGATACTTCAGAGACTTAGCTAAGGGAATACTCAGTTCAGCTCAGCCCCTAAGCTATACATTGGTGGCATCCCTTGGAGCTTACTGAACCAGGGAATGCCGCTCAGGATCAGCTGAGCAGATGGATCAGCCCTTCCTCAGACTTCTTTGCTCAGGAATAAATGCTGAGGAAGGCTTAGTTTGTCTGCTCAGTTCCTGATGATCACGTAATCAGCTGACAAACAGAAAGAAAAGGGAAACAAAAGGGAAACAAATGGGAAACAAATGGGAAACAAATGGGAAACAAATTGGAAACAAATGGGAAACAAATGGGAACAAAACAGGAAAATTTCAACGCTCACATAGTTGTGAGCATCAATTTTTGCCCCTGTGATATATGATAATCAGTCCGAACCCTTGGCAATATTATTTGAATGGCAAGAATATTTGAAGCTGATCTCCTTTTAATTGGACCTGGACCTGATACAAAGGAGTATAGCTCGTTCCGGATAATACAGACATCAAATGGCATACTTAGACTCTACTCCGGGGAGCCGCTCCAATGTACATGAAACCTCTGCCCTCACTACAACATTGGGCTAACACAATTCGGACGTGTGGAACCGGGGACAGCAGCTGGCAGCATGTCATGTCTCACTTGTAGCGCAACCAAGTCCTCAGTTGGTCAAGTGAGTGAGCAGGAACCCTTCATAGTGGTCCACACGTTGGGTTGTGACTGTCCCAATCCATCCTTCAAAGAATGGGCGTGTACGAAACATACCGGGCAATGGGGAGAGATGATAGACTAAAGACATTCTGTCTGGATATTGTTTCACCAGGAGCAACTATTCCGTGCAATCCATTGCGCCCCACGGTGCCCACCTTATTCTAACGGTAGTTGACTTGTAAGAGGGTAGGTGATCACACTCTTCACAGCTAATGTGCTTGTGTTTGTATCATATTATATTGGCTAACTAAGCATAAACACGGGCAAGCCCGGTTTCTCAAAGCCTAAGAGTGGTTACAAAGGTAATCAGAGCGTTCCAAAGGCCTTCATTGATCAAACTGGATCCTCCCTCAACGGGAGTTGTGAGTAACTCCGAATTTGTTTTGCCATACCCTGAAAGACTCGAGCGCGCTTGAAAATCATGGCGGCCACTGTTCCTATGATGGTGCAAAATTGTTCAAAAATATGTGAATTAATGACCAAGCTGGACTCATCACCCAAGGAGGTCATGGTCACATTCTTGTCTTCCACTCACCCAGAAATGGTATTCCGTAAACGACTGATGAAAGCCGGACTAGGTGCAAAGACCACGCGATCCATCGTGAACAACCTGGGCAAATTGGCTTGTTCGAGTTCCCAAGGCCAAAATGATTGGGAACAGCTGGTTTTAGAGGAATTCAGTATTTAGGATAGGTCACATACCTCCGGACTGAGGCTCACCTGCGCACTCTTGGAATGCATATTTTGGGGCAGGCGTCCGAAATTGTGATTTGTCAGGAAATAATCCGTGGCCATTATCCCAGTGGAACATATGTCAGCTCGCATCAAATCACCCCCGACTTCTTCAGTGAGGGTGCCGAACGTCTTCGTGAAGAACAAATCACTTCGGGGATGAGCTTTCTACACACACTCATTCACCAAAAGCTGGCTGCAGGAATGAAGAAAGTGGACACCGAGGCATATGACAATGACAAAGGGGGCCAAGACGCGGTGAACGTGCTAGAAACAAAGAGAGCAACACCGTCTGACCGTGACAATCCAAATGAGATCCTCGGAACTGTAGACAATGCGTCAATGCTATCACTCAAAAATCTGGTGTATTTCAAACCAACGCCCACTGAGAAGGCAGCTCACAAACTTGCCACGGTCAGTCTCCTCCATTATCAGAGAGCCTCGTGCCTGGCAGGCACCATATGCTGACCTTGCTTGGGGCCGCACAGTTTCCCGTGACCATTTTTGCGATGATTGCAAATGTGTGTAACCGCCGCTGTAATGCTATGGCGCTTGCCAACGGTTTGATGACCTTAGCTGGAGGTGTTACTTGCCGCGTGAACAAATGGCTGCAGGCCTGCAGCATCTCCACCTCGAGGCCTTTGATTCTAAACGCTTTAGACCATCTGCGATTGCTGCAAGAGGAATGTATGATGGAATTGTTCAAAGCAAATCATAAATTGATGCCTTTGTTGGTCTATGACAACATAGACATACAATTGCAAATCCATAATACTCAAATAGAAACCTTGTCGCGCCTTTTCCATGGTACCTGGGGGTTTTATTTTGTCATCCGCTCGTGTTTACAGGCCAAATGTTCCGAGGAGGCAGCCAGTCTTCCTGGTTTCCAGGATGCGATGGCCCAGGCCAATCGACGAGGTGTCAACTTATCTTCTTCCACTCCATCGCCTATAGAATGTAGCTGTTGGACTGAATCCAAACACAAAACAATCTTAGTATAAGTAAGATGAAAAGACAATGAAACAAATCTTATAATAAGATTGTTAGAAGATGCAGTCAGATCAATCTTTATTACCTGAATCCAAACACAAAACAATCTTAGTATAAGTGAGATGAAAAGACAATGAAACAAATCTTGAAATAAAATTGTTAGAAGATGCAGTCAGATGAGGAAAAAGGGAAACATCAGACTGTTGTGTGATCAGGTTATAAAGAGAAAACGAAAATCAAATCATAGTATGACATCATAGAGTTGGTGACGTATCATTCTGTATTTGGAATACATGATGTGATATAGACAAATGAAAATACAAAAAGGTAACAAAAGATGATGTAAGACAATGATTAAGTCATGTAATGACATCAATGAAAAAGACTTCGAAAGCAAACACATAAGTCAATCCAACAGTAGCCAATGGAAGTTAGTAATTAAGGCCCAGCTAGGAAGGGCTTTGAAAGATTACCTCGAACATATCCCGGGTACTTCTGATAACTCCAAGTTGGCACCGGTACTGACCAAACCACCTCCAAACGATTCAATCACCGTTCACCAGCCCAACATCCATTTCTTGAGGATGATGGACGCACCCGACTCCTCGGCGGAGGGGGTGTCTTGAGTGCTTGACGCAGTCCGTGAACAGATAGGACTTGATTCGGACACGTATGCCAAAAAACTCTTGATTGCTGGGGGGGACGTGGGGTCAAACCAATTGCTGGAAAGTCTCCAAGTGAAGCGTTTTCCTCCTGTGAAAGGAGTCGAAGGCTTGGATTGGATACTTTCAGTCTTTGGGGGCGCCCACACTACATGGAATGTTGCCAAGGCCATATGGACTCTCCATTGGGGCGATTCGGATGTAAGTGATGACCCTGGCGCCTGGAGGTCATCGTTTGCCATCGGTGGGGAATACAAGAAGCCTGCAAATGCTCAAAGCTTCAATTCAATCATGTGTTTGTTGCATATGGTTCACCAAGCGAACCTAGTCTTTGCAATCACGTTGGTACCAGTCATCGTTTTGCCAAATCCTGAAATGACCCAACAATGAGTTCCTTCGGGCAAGCAGCGAGGTGATGAGCGCATGCAACAACTTGGACCTGACCAAAATGACTGACTGTGAACGACTTTTTGAAAAAGTGTGGGATCAATTTTTTGCTGCCTCGGCGATAGAGAGTGTACGGAATGCGAGAGGTGTCAAGGTGACAATGCAAAAATCAAAAAACAAAAATCACAATCCCCGGGTGCGAAATTCAAAATTCAAAGACAAAACTACAGAAAATACTCAAAAACAGGGATAAAACCCCTGTACTGGAGTAAAAGTCATGGCAGAAACCCCTTTCAGACCAGGTTACGGCCCAAATTTCAGTAGATTTACAACTTGAAACTCGACATTTGTCACCCCATTGTCGCATTGACACAAAAAGTACCAGGAAACCACAAAAGAGGACATCACAAATCAAACATCAAAAAATCAAAAGTCAAAAATCGAAAAACAAATGTCAAAAATCAAAAAACAAATGTCGATAATCAAAAAATGACAATTAACAAACCATAAACAAAGACCCCAAAGATGAAAACTTCACATTAGATCATCAAAAGTGTACAAACCACCTCTCTACCTCTCCACCTCTCAACCAATCACACAACCCACACACCATCACCAATCATCTTAGTCATTCCTCCAACTTTTGTCATAGTCTCCACCCATCCACTTGTTCAACCAAACCTACACTACACTGAAGTTCTTTGATCGTCTCCACTCTTCATCCTAATTTGATTTCCTTCACTCTTCTTCATCCTTCTTTGACCCTCTTCACTCTTCTTCATACTTCTGTGATTGTCTTCACTCTTCTTCATACTTCTGTGATTGTCTTCAATCTTCTTCATCCTTCTTTGATTGTCTTCAATCTTCTTTGATTGTCTTCAATCTTCTTCAATCTTCTTCAATCTTCTTGAATCGGTTTCAATCTTCTTCAATCTTCTTCAATATTCTTGAATCGGTTTCAATCTTCTTCAATCTTCTTCAATCGGTTTCATTGTTCTGCAATCTTCTTCATCACCATCATGAACCGTCCTACTTGTCCCTTATGTCAAAGTACTCTCCGTCAAGGCGAACACAAAATATGTGGACCCTGCCTTGAAAAAATCAATGCGGACCAAAACAAAAAGGTTCCTTCTCCCCCCAGCAGGCACCCACCCAAGCTTCTCAACCCCGCCCTGCCAGTCTCAAGGCCATCAATGCCAAAGCAGCTGTTGCAGCCCGTACCTCAACTTCCACTGGTACTCATGTCCACCAACTTCAAAGCGACAAGTCAACGCAATCTGCTGCCAAGAAACAAGCTAGCAGCAACTGCATGTTTAATGGTCACCCAGCAGCATCTAAACCTCCACCTTTCACTACTCACACTGGCCAAGTGTGCTCTGTAGGATGGATGTTGATATACAAAACCGGCTCTTTTGCTCATGGTCTACTTCGGGGAACTTTCACTGTGGATAGGTCATCGTTGACACTCTTGGACAACACTAAGGAAGGCATCTCGGTTGACTCTCCTCTTTACCCTCAGGCACCCAAAGTTTACAACTCTGAGTATTTCAACCTGGCCAAAACCGGCTGTGGCCGGAAAGCACCCGTGTTCTTACATAACAATGAAGTTTTTGCCAGATATCTTGATGACACTAAAGGAGAACCTAGCCTTGAGCTGATTTTTCTGGCTGACAAATATGTAAAAAATAATCCTTGGCTTCAACCTTCCACCCGTAAGCCGGTACAACCTCAACGACAAGCTAAAAGAAAGGCATCTCAACATTTGACTGATGAGGAGATGTTATTAGCTGATGGAGATGAAGAAGCGAATTATGGTGATAGTGATAGTGAGAGTGATGGTCATCTGCCTTTGAGTGTCAAAATATTCCAGCCAAGCAAGAAGGCCAGGTGTACACCTTCAACTTCAACAAAAGTCACCTCACCACGAGTCACTCAAAAGAAGGCTTCTAATTTTGAAACCAAGAATAGTACATACACACTCCCGCCACCCATCACCCCACGAAAATATCTCCATGCTCAGAGTGATGTAGCTCCTGTAGCTATGACTCATGTGATACCACCTCACCAGACAGGTAAGCTCACCGCTCTTGTTCACTACTCATTTTTGGTCTGGCTGACATGCCCTCCTTAGTCCCGGCCTGTGATTTCAGAGAGGCTATTGATATCTCTGTATTTGGACAAAAGCTTCCCATGGCTTGCCCTGTTCCACTTGCTGAGACTTCAGACGGTTTCACCGTTGGGAAAAATGCATTTTGACAGGAAATGCAGAAGGTAAACCTGAATGGGTGGTAACACGGTATCAGATCAAAGTTGATGAAAGTGTGGTGATTGGAAAAGGTTCTTTCAGGACATGTTACAATGCCTTTGGAAGAGCACCTGGTGGTGAGGTCACTCCGATGGTTGCCAAAAAGCGGAGGGAGCTGCCTCCCAATATGACTCATCTGGCTGTCCATAAAGAATCCGGTGGAGTGTATGCTGCTGTTTCCATGGTGATTGCAAAGTTTAAGAAAGCTGCTTTGGGTCTGAATGAAATTCAACTTTTCCCTGCAACGGTTGAAGCTATCCAAAACATTCGTGTGAGTCAAATATATGGATCTGATATTATTCAAGCTTTCTTGATAACATGTTTTTATTTTCCAGATGGTTCAAAACTTTCCAGTCTATGCAGGAAGCAGTGCTACGACAGAATGTGCTTATTTCTTTGAAGAAGTACTTGATGTTACACAATACCGCAAGTATACTAGCAATCACAACTTTGAACTCCGGCCTTCAGACAGTCCTTCAGTCAATGAAGTAATGCAAGCTCTCATTCATTGGTCTCATAAACACTATGACGGAAGAAGAATGGTTGCGGATCTTCAGGGAGTAGGTTTGGTATTGACAGACCCTTTGATTGTGGATACAAGCAAGTAAGTACTTTTGTGCTTGCATTCCAGCATTTTGCCTGACGGTTTGTTTTGGCCCCGGTATGGCTTGGTGCGACGGAAATACTGGAAGGAAAGGCTTGGAGAATTTCTCTACCCAGCACGGATGCAATAAGATATGCAAGCACCTGGGGTTGCTACGGCCAAAGGTAGCAAAATTAAGTGTACGGGAGGAGATGGCACCTCGGTACTTCGGACCCGTACCGAGGAAAACATGTACCGTATCCTTGGAGCAGCTCCGTACACAAGTAGCAGATGCATTTGAGATGACTCAGATGCATCTGAAGCCACCCTCGCAGCGGTACAAGTTCAATCCTCCTTGCTCAACAAGGCTCAGAACTTAAACCCACACTGGAACCACACATACCAAGAGGCCTATTGTTGTGTTTCCACCCAACTGTGCCACATAAAAATGTCATAAACCCCAAAGGGACACAAGGATCACTGCTCACACATACCACACATGGCACACACGTGTGCCACACATTCTCACAGCACTGTGACACAAATGTGACACATTTGCTACTTTGGCCCAAGATACCTGTCTACACTTTGTCTTCATGACATCATACACATCAACCACACACATCTCACACCAACCACACACACCTCTCACAACATCTATACACAACTGCACACCATGGGCCAGCTACATACCTGACTGACTCTGTTACGTCGGCCACCAAAGCCTAATTCCAACCTAAGTACAACATCTATCTACATGCGTACAATAACATCTACGTGTGTTTCAGTTCACTCAAACAAGTCGAACACCACACAACCCAAAACTTAACTTTCTCTTAACTTTCAAACACTAAAAACCCTCGATGAATCCCATCAACATCACTCATTGTCCTTACAGACTCTCACCAAACATCCATCCTATAAAATGCCTACTTGTGGGACCCGCAAACGCACTTTAGCATCTCCTGCTGCCAAAACTCAACCCAAACCGACTCAACACCGCACTTCCAAAAGATTAACCCAAAAGAAAACCACAGGCCCAGCCATTTCAAGGCTTTCCAGTGATGACTCTGATGCTGATGAAGAGGAAGATGATGAAGATGAAGATGATGAAGATGAAGATGATCCATTCTCAGTCTCAGTTTTGGTTTTTATGTAATATTCCATTTGAATCTATATCATGTTAGATTCAAATCAGACTCGCCATACTGGCGATGAGTCACTCACCCAACTCTATCCTTGCCTTTGTGGTGAGGATAGAGCGGTACGGGGGAAGCTGCAGGTCGGCCTGGGATTGGTTTCGCTAAACCATTTTCCTAGAGCCTAACCTGCCTTCAGCCTGGGTCGGTGGGTGGGACTCTCACGTTTGCTGGGCGGGTGGGTTGGAACTTAAAAACTTTCTAAGTTCTTAGCAAACTGTGAGATGAAAAACTGAAATTGGTGAAGGTTAATAGAAGGAGGTAGAGCGTGAAAGAGGAAGCTAGAGTTCAAATCTGAGTTTTGAAATTTGAAGACGTCACCAATTCGTGCCTCTAGGTGTCTATCATCCATTCTCAGTTTCAGTTTTGGTTTTTATGTAATATTCCATTTGAATCTATATCATGTTAGATTCAAATCAGACTCGCCATACTGGCAATGAGTCACTCACCCAACTCTATCCTGGCCTGCGTGGTGAGGATAGTGTGGTACGGGAAGCTGCGGGTCGGTGTGGTAATCAAAAGTATTCAAGAGACAAGTACACAATTCATTTTTAGTTTTATTTTATTTATTTTATTTTATTCATTTTATTTTATTATTTTGTCATTTTATTTTATCATATTTCATTTTATTTTCATTTTATTTTTATATGTTACATGTTGATTTTTGAGTGTAATGGTTATGTGTAGGGGGTGTAGTGAAAAATGAAGCCAAAAGTCGAAATTATGGGTTTAGAACTTATGTGTAGTTGAGTGATATATGGGTTATGGGGAGTATACAGGTTTCAAGTTGGAATTTCGAAATTTATGGGTTTTAATAGTTATGTTTAAAGATATGTATGGGTTTAACGTGTTGTGTAGAGGAATCATGGTTTTGAGGTATGGGTTTAAATAAGGCTGAATTTCGAAAATCCAACAACTCAGACAGATGGTGGTAAACTGGGGTGGTGGTAAACTGGGGTGGTAAACTGAAAAAGCAAGTCGGGATCAGTGTGAAATTATAAATTCATCAGATTATCAAACACCAATATTGGCAAACACAAAATCACAAATGAAAAGGATGATTTTGAAACTCAAAAATGGCTTTCAAAATTCCATAAAAGGCTCCATTTTCAATCATGAGACTTTATTTCAAATGTACTACATCAGTTTTTCAGAGGGTAAATCATGTGGAAGGCATCATATGGGCGCATCTGAACATGAAAAATCAATTATAAACCATATACAGCATCATCAGTGGTAATATCAGGTGGTAAACTGGGTAAATCCAATTTCGAGTATTTTCACATAAAATCAAATTTCATTTTAAGGGTACAACCAATAGAGTTAGAGTTTGGCTTGGCTGGACAAAGTTGTAGAGCGGAAGCAGACCTTTTTTTCTGTCTATTCAGAACTTTGATACAGTCCCCATTTCTTATCTTTTTTTCCGGTTTCAAGGGTAAATTGGCGGATTTTTTAGTTTTTGTGGTAAACAGCTCAGTTTTAATGATAAATGTGTGCTTGAAAATTTGTGAATCATACATGTGGGTGCGTTGAAGATGTTTATCAATTTTAATTTGGGGGTTCATTGAGAGTTATTCTGTGAAAAAGTTGTATGAGGGTGAATTTCGAGTTTGAGGGGTGTTTTTGTCCTACTTTCTTTTTTTGTGTGTGTTTCAATTTTGATATAGTCAAGTGTCTCTTTTCCTCCCCTTTGAGAGCCTTTTAGTTAGCAAAAATAATTACTAGATTTTTAGAATAAGCTTGTATCTTTTATTATTATCATTCAGGTAAACAACTAATGAAAGTTGGAATTTTATAATAATAAGACCCTTATTCATCTTTTAATTAATTTCTTGTTGAGTTGTAAGCTCATTTGCTCATTTGGAAGGTGCCTGAGTGCGCCTAGATTGTGCTATTTTTGAAGTTATTGTCCTATTTCAGCCTGGTTCTTATTAATCCAAAGACTTGAAGGTCTTAAATTTCATTCATTGATAATCAAAGTCCCTGTTTAAGAAGGGCATTTCTTTCTTTGTTTGAAGTCTTTCAATTCACCATCTCAAGACTTATTTCTCTTTTGATTGTGTGTGTTTGTTGATTTGTGTCTTCATTCCTCCCCTTCTTGGCTCTGCTTTCAGCTGTGTACTGAAAGAGTTCTACATCGGCCTGGGATTGGTTTTGCTAAACCATTTTCCTAGAGCCTAACCTGCCTTCAGCCTTCAGACCCACCCTCCCTCCGAAGAGTTTTGGTGAATGGTAGTCTGACGTCCCCTATCCAAGTATGGGCCATGTGATCACGTACTGTGCTTGGCCTGGAGGACAACCCCCAACAACGGTTCGTGTGTTCTGTTCGGGTGGGCACCTGAGACGTTATTCAAGATCAAGGTTTGTATGATTTCATGCAAGTACAAGGTTTCCATGCCCGATTCCTCAACCAAGAAGATCCTTCCACAAGGTTTCCCCCAATGAGTCAGGGTCTTTATTTGGGTTTGTAGCATCACTTAGGGTACCTAGTCTCAATTGCTTCCATGAAGATCTTTGTATCACGCAGTTCTTCTTTTGTAAACTCTTTTACATAGCGCTTATAAGAATCTGACTTCCATCTCCCTGCTTTCATTAACTTCTCCTCCTTCCATCCTAGGTTCGCTCTAAGGGAAGCTCCTCCTACTCTGAAGGAGTGCCCCGACCAACTTCCTACGCTCGCTACTCCCCACACCCCTTCTATCACTTTCATAAACTTTCTCTTTGTTAAGTTTCCGCCTGAATATTCAAACAATGGATCATCCCGGTCTTTCTTTGGGTTCCAATTCATCATTCGCCGGACTGCTCCTACTGGATCCAAAACGGAAGGTTGTTCTTGTAAGTGAATCGTCTGAATCTCGTTTATCTTTGCGGTCTTCCCTTTCCTCAGATGAATTTTAACCCATTCTCCTTTTCCTGATCTACCAAATTCTACGTGAAGTCTAAGTACCATGCCTTCTTCCTTTCCTGTTTGGAATACTTCTCCCAGTCTCATCAAACCCCAGAAACTTATCAATGCCATGCCTGCGACGAACTCGTGTATTTCGGATCTTCCTTCGCAGTGATCTAAAAGCTGGAATAGCTGTTGTACTGTCACTGGCTTTTTACGTGAGGTGAGAAATTTCCCTTCTTCTTCATTTCTTGTTGCTTTGAGTAGTAACTTAACAACTGTCTTGTCTAATTTGATCTTCTTTACGTGTGTCACCAAATGCCAAGCCTGTATCCCATCAATGTATTTCTGGATCGTTCGTGAAGCAATCTTTTGTCTTGGTGGCGCTCCTACTTTCACTCCTGATTGGCCTGCCCAGGTAATTAAGTTGTACATATCTCCACTAGATATCCGAACTCTATGATCAAACTTCCTTCCTGTCGATTCAATGTACTCGATGAACTTCGATAAACCTGACAAATAACCTTTCAAAGTTGACTTCGCCCAACTACTCTGGGCCATGTGAGCTCCTGGTAAGGACAATTTCAACAGGGCTAATGCGAAGTGGCCTGGTGGTTTGTTTGCCGACTTAGTTGTGGGTTGAATGCGTTGTCTGTACGGAGGCATGGTTGGATAGGTGTTGAGTTGTGATCTTTTCCGTCGTTTTGATTTGGTCTGTTTCTATTCACTCGTCCTGTCTACTGACCTACCTACTTACTTAAGTCACTTTCGCCTTAGGTGTCTCTTTGTTTTCTCGCGAGGTCTCCTGTCAAACCAGGCTTCATCTTAACTTAATTGGCGATCTTGGTGCTCCTTATTGGTTTGTCACCGTGGTATACAACCGATTACGTGAAGGATCTTTCAAGACCATTCACTCCTTAGTTTGTCTCTTCTCACTTGGTCGTACTGTTCACGAAAATTTAATTTCTTTCTAACCTTCCTTCTCATTGATCAACCTTTGCAAACAGGTACCTCTGCATTACTCTCACGTTTGATACAAGAAATGAGTTAGGTCCACTGGTATTTGTACTTTCACCTCGTTCCACCTCTTTTTATCCGAACCCAGCCCTCTCGATAAGGCATCTGCGGCATTATCTGCGGACCGTACTCTCTTTGCTTCAATCGCCGAGTTATGCTTCACGAGGTCTGCTTGAATAATCTTCCATTCACAATTGACCCAAGGATCTCTGGACTTGCCATTGTTTATGGCCCCTTCTGAGACTGTGTTATCTGTCAGGGCTAGATAAGTCGAACCTTCTACTTTCTCTGGAGTTTTCAACATCATCCACCCGAGTCTGATAGCTACGGTTTATGCCCAAGCTATCCCCCTTTTAGACCCGTCTGCCTCCTCTTGATCCCAATCATTCCTCAGTTTGAATCTTGCCCATCTCTTACCAATGATGATACCTAAACCGTACGACGTTGATGCATCTCCAACCCACCCCACATTCTTCAGTTCAGGTTTAGGAATTGTCCTCAGCGGATTTGCTTCAGTAAGTGTTTCTTTCCATATTTTCAAATCTTCTTCGATTTCTTCTGGAATATCTCGTAATGTGTATTTATGTTGCCATTGCCGTAGCCATCTATACATAGCCGCACAATACACTCTCATGTGTGGAAACACATACGTTGCGTGATGTAATCTTCCGACTAAAATCTCTGTTTCTTTATACGACTGGCGGGCCTGCTTCAAAAAGACGTCGATCTGGTGTATCCGGAGTTGGATCTTCTCAATAGGTAAGCTAACCGTTTTGTTCTCTCCATCCCATACAAAACCTAGATATTTTTGTACGTAACTAAACTCCCTCCATTTCTTTTCATTCGTAGCGACTCCCATCTCATGGCTAATTTTTACTATGTCAATCATGTTTCCCGCTTTCTTGTCGTCTACTGGCTTTATGAAGAGAGTATCATCTACCCATCGAAACCCGGCCAACAAACCAAATTTCGCCACCATAACCTCTTTCCACGCTTCTGCTGCCCAGCCGAACGTCCCGCATCCGGCGACTCCTTCGAATTGGACTCGGGTGTCGAGTAGTACTTGATCATTGAAGTCTAGCACCATCAAAAACCGCCACTGATCTATTGCCACCGGGATTTGACGATAGGCTTTGGCCCAGTCAAAAATCCCCAACAACAACTTTCCTTCATGTAGTATAAAGAAGTAAGCCACTTTCTTCAAGTCATCCCATGACGTTTCGAAATCTCGTTTGTCTACACCTTTGTTTACTGATGGAATGCTTCGAATGTGTCTAGGGTAAGACAAATCACTGATTGGGAGGAATGAGCCGTCTCCATTCGTTACCGCCCCTAGGGGGTTCGTTCTAAAAAACCCTATTTCCCGGAAAACCTCTTCTTTGGTCCAAGGTCCAAACATCCTGCCAGCCTTTAATTCAAGTTCGAAGTTTTCTTCTATCTTCCGCCTTGCGTGTTTCGCCGATGCATGATTTGGCGGGCAATAAAAGCGCTGATTAGGTAAGTTTGTTGCTTTTATCCCTTGTGAAAAACCATCTTTAAACATTTCGATTATATGTTTATGCTTTCCTAACAAACCCACGTTTCTCAATTCACGTCTCCAAACTTCCAGATTCATTTCGTAAGAAGGTCTTTCCGGCCATTTCTTCATCTCTTGACCTTTCGTGTTTAGACGTGGTGGCTCCTTACGTTTTGGACTCATAGGACTTATTCTTTCAGAGAAAGGAGCAGCAGTGTGGATGAAGATCCGTAGAAGAGAAACGAAGAGAAACGAAGTAGAGGTGTGTTTGGGAGGATTGGTATTTCACAGGCAAGTGTCACAAGGGCAAAGCACGAGTTCACGTGGTTAGTTACTCATGAAGAAACTGGACTTCATTTCATTGCAACAGTTACAAGCATCCAATGGAGCTTACGATATCTTCCAGCGTCCGTCTCCGCCTCTTTTTTCGTATCTTTTCTCAGGACTTCTGCTTTGATCACAACGTTTGCTGTCTCCCCACTTTGGTCCTCTTTCCTCTCTCGCATCTCTTTCTTTCCCCCACGACTGCTGCGCCCCGCCATTTCGTCCTCTTCGATTTCCTCCATTACCCCTATACGCACTTCCGCTGGCATGTCTATTGAAACTCGGTGGATTGCTGGTGCTAGCGTAGGGGTTTCCCGTTGAGTATGAACTTTGGTGGGTTTGGTAAGTGTTTTGATAGGGGTTTTGTTGCTTCGAGGTCTTTACTTGATTCGTGTAAGGGCAGATGTTTGCTTTTGGTCCCCCGGGTGCATACGGGTTTGTTCGGTAAGTGTAAGGGGTACACGTGTAGACAGTGGGCTATGGGATATGACTATGGGTTTAGATAGATTAGAACATACCTTTCTCCTTCCACGCCCGGCTTCGGATGGTTTCTCACTCCTCAGAGAGCTTTGTCTGGACCATCTGGAGCTAGGTGAGTTCTCTTTTCTTTTGTACCCCTCTGGGTCTTTTTGGTGCCCGGGTGCATACGGGTTTGTTCGGTAAGTGTAAGGGGTACACGTGTAGACAGTGGGCTATGGGATATGTCTTTTCTTTTGTACCCCTCTGGGTCTTTTTGGTGCTTTCTCTTGTTGGTGTGATTGCTGACTCCTCAGAGAGCTTTGTCTGGACCATCTGGAGCTAGGTGAGTTCTCTTTTCTTTTGTACCCCTCTGGGTCTTTTTGGTGTGATTGCTGACTCCTCAGAGAGCTTTGTCTGGACCAGCTGGAGATAGCTCGTAATAGATACTGAAGCTCCAAGTCCGTCCTGCTCTCGTGAGAAGTCGTGCCGGACTAGTTTCCGGACCCCTCAGTGAAGGTTCTACTAGAACCTTACACTTTTTTTGACTTGATCACTTCAAAAAAAAAATTCAATAAACAAATCAATTCAAGAAATCAAAACCTTATCACCATTCTTTCACTACTTTTTTCTAAACTTCTGTCACTCTGCACCCTCTGTCATCTGTCACTCCAATTCCCTGTCTCCGAACCAGATCTGTCAACCAAACTCTGTCAATCACGTTGTAGAACTCTTTCAGTACACAGCTGAAAGCAGAGCCAAGACGGGGATGAATGAAGACACAAATCAACAAACACACACAATCAAAAGAGAAATAAGTCTTGAGATGGTGAATTGAAAGACTTCAAACAAAGAAAGAAATGCCCTTCTTAAACAGGGACTTTGATTATCAATGAATGAAATTTAAGACCTTCAAGTCTTTGGATTAATAAGAACCAGGCTGAAATAGGACAATAACTTCAAAAAAATAGCACAATCTAGGCGCACTCAGGCACCTTCCAAATGAACAAATGAGCTTACAACTCAACAAGAAATTAATTAAAAGATGAATAAGGGTCTTATTATTATAAAATTCCAACTCTCATTAGTTGTTTACACTACACCAAATGTAATCTTTACCGGGCGGTAAAGAAAACTACTGACATAGAAAAGTCCTGAGGCAACAGGAAGAGAGCTAAAAATCTGAAAAAATATGCACCATGTTCCTAGATGTTGGGGTGTCAAGATGAGTATTTTTTTGTATTTTACAGACAGATATTGGTTAATGTACTAACAATAAAGGCTGAGAATCATCAAAAACCCACCTGTAACAATGCCTGAAATTGGGCCCTTGATTTTGAAGACAGGATTTTGGAATCTTCAAACATCAATAACTTTTGCAGTTCTGAATCAAATCACTCGATTTTGGGACGAGAATCAGTTGCGGGTGACGAAGGATGGAAGGCATAGGTTGCCAGGGTGGAGTCTACTGAAGAAGCCGGTAGAGAAAGTCATGGGAGCGGAGGTGACTTTAGTCTTTGAGGAAATGAGAGGCAAGAAGGAGGTGAAATTGAAGAAGGATGAAGAATTGAAGGACAAAGTGGTGCAGACGGATATGGAAAGAAGGGGAATGAAGATGGAGGGGTTGAGCAAGAAGGCGGACGGACATAAGACCAAGGATCCGGCAGTGGCGGAGCTAGTGAAGCAGTTTGCTGCATGGAGTGGTTGGGGTGCAGGCAAGCCTAATCCTGGCAACCCAGTGGGGGGAAGGGTTAATCAATTTAACCCAGCCAACGATCCTGCTCCTGCGTTTCAGAACAGGGGGCCCCCACAAGGAGGGATAAATCCCAACACTTATTTTGGTGCCGGGCAGCAAGGCAATAATGCTGGTCCTGGAGGGTATGGAGGAGCTAGAGGAAGAGGAGGATTTGGGGGTAATCATTTTGGAAGAGGAGGTTATGCGGGGAACCGGCCTCAGTGGAATGGTCAAGGAGGACAGTTCCAGAGGAACCAGGCTTCTCAAGCTAATGGAGGAGGACCTTACGGACCGGAGAATTATGGACCGGCAAGGGGGGAGTATCAACGGAAGCCTTTTAGAGATGGGCCGTTGATGTGTCACTATTGTGCTCGGGAAGGACATGGGCATAATAGGTGTCCTGATAAGCAGCGGGACATAAATGATGGTTATGTCACTGAGCATAACAACACTTATGTGCTCTCGAATGGTGCTGTGGTGAAGTGGGATAGTGCTCAACCTATCAGGACGGTGGTGGCGGACCATTCACTTCAGGTTGAACAGGCGAAGCAGGCAGCGGCCAACTCTGCGGCTGCACGAGCAGTGGCGGCTCAACCTCCGGTTCAGGCAGCTCCTGCTCCTCCCGTGGCTCCGATGGTTCAAGAAAAGGTGGCGGTGACCGGAGTTCTTACCAAGGGGACTGATGGGAATCCTCGACTTCAAGAGTTGAGAGCCAATTGTGGCGTTCTGGAAGCTTGGAAAATGCCCGCTGTTTCCAGTTCTAGTTTCAAGACCAAGGCAGCTATGGCCGGCGCGGGAACTAAGGTGTATGATGTGGAGGTCAAGCGGACAAGAGGAAAGGCGGAACCAGCGGGAACGGCCAAGAAGAAAAGAGCGATAGAGCCAGAGGAGGATGGAAGGATGGATGTGGATGGATTAGAGGAAGAAGGTGAAGAGGTGGAAAGTGATGATGAGCCTCTTGCAAGATTGAAGGACAGAGGGAATGGGAAGCAGAAGGAAACCATTCTGGCTCCCAGGGTGGATAAGAGTGATATCCTGAAGGGGAAGTTTGAGAGGCCAGTGGAAAGGGGTTATGAAGGTGTCATGGATAAAGTTGTGGAGAAGATCATGAGGACTCAGATCCAAGCTGAAGTCGGGGAGTTGTGTGCAATCTTGCCATCATTGGCAGAGCACGTCAAGAAGCAAGTCTCGAAGAGGAGGGTGGTGGTTCCCCGTATTCTCCAACCTATGAGAGCTGCGGCAGGAGGTTTGGACGAAGAAGAGTTGGTGGAGGATAGTGAAAGTGATGATGAAGATGTGTTGTACTCTTGTGCATTAGGGTACTTGGATATTATGCTTGGAGGAAAGAGGAAAAGGGTGAAGGCGTTAGTGGATTCTGGCTCTCAGATCAATATCTTGCCAGAGTCGGTGGCGTTGGAGCTTGGACTGGTCTCAATGATACCAGTCAAGTCAGGTGTTAGAGGGATAGGAGGACAGAGAACGGAGTTGGTGGGTATTGGTGAAGCGGTAGAGGGTGGAGTGGGTACAAAAGTTCAAGGGACAGCCCACTTCTGGATTGCCAAGGAGGACAAATGTCCCATATTGCTTGAAAGACCTTTCTTGATGGATTTCAGGGCTGGTTTAGAGTTTGGAAAGGCTATTGGAGAGAGGTTGACCTTGAGGGATGAGAGGGGTATCTGGACTAGGTACACCATTTGTCAGCCGGAGGACGGAGCTTGGGAGAGAGAGTTGGACTTTGGTGAGAAGCGGACGACGGTGGGATGGAAGGAAGGAGAGGTTGATTCCTGTGGAGCTCCGGACTATGTGGAGGAGGCTTCCGGAATTGAAAAGCATTTTTTGTAGAGGAGGCCGGTGAAGGAAGGGACGTTCAATCTTTAAAAGTTCCAGGTCACCTTGGACGTCTATCACCGGCTGTTGGAGAAGCAGAGACCTGGCAGGAGGCGTTCACGGCGGATTTCAATTTTCATCAATCTCAATCTTTTAGTTTATCATCTGGGGGTAGTAATGTGCAGAGCAGTCTTTTGGAAGAGAATTTTCATTCGGTCATTGGGTTATCAGATTTCACTACTATTCCTTCTCAATCTGTGTCTCTTTCTAATTCTAAATTTTTTGATGTACAAAATTCAGTGGGGGAAAGGGAGGATTATTTGGAGGATTTGGAGTATGGGGTAAAGGAAATGTTGTTGGGGGAGGAAGAGTGGGGAACAAGGAAGGAGTTGGCAGAAGGTTTTGATATGAGGGAGCAGGCAAAGTTGTGCGAGCATTGGAAGAATGGGAGGTTCTTGTGCTTTACGAAGTACAAGCCGGTGGCAAAGAAGGTTTGACCGGTTAATGCACCAATGCCTCAACATTTGAATCCACCACTTCAACGACCAGCGATGTCGAGGGATCCTTACTGTACACCTTTATCAGTAAGGCCACCAGATTTCAAGGAGACTCAGAAGACAACCTTGGAAAGATTGAAGATGTGCAACTTTGGACCTGCGGATTGGTTGAGTGAGGAGGAAATGAAGTTGTTGTTACATGTGATGGTGTTAAGGGAAGGGGCTATTGCATATTGTGAGGAGGAACGGGGTGTGTTGAAGCATTGTTATGGTTTGCCTTATGCTATTCCAGTGGTGGAGCATAAGCCTTGGCAAAAGAGGCCAATTCCGATTCCGGCGGCAATCAAGCCGGAGTACATAGAATTGATCCGACAGCGGCTCCGCACAGGCTTGCATGAACAATCAACATCAAGCTATTCGAGTCCAGTGTTTTGTGTGAAGAAGCAGGATGGGAAGCTAAGGGTTGTTCATGATCTTCAAGAATTGAACAAGGTTACTATCAAGGATGCAGGAATACCTCCCGCTCCGGAGGAGTTTGTAGAGTTGTTTGCAGGAAGGGCGTGTTATGGATTGGGAGATATAATGGGGGGGTATGATGAAAGAGAGTTGGCGGAGTTTTCTAGGCCTTTAACTACTTTTGAAACACCTTTGGGGAGGTTTCAACTCACAAGGTTGCCTCAAGGTGCTACAAATTCAGTGGCGGTGTATCAAGCTCAAATGATGTGGATTCTTCAAGATGAAATTCCACAGAACGTAGGTATCTTCATTGATGACGGCGGAATCAAAGGTCCTGATTCTACCTACGGCGATGCGGTGCTGGATGAGAATCCGGGCATTAGGCGTTTCATTTGGGAGTATGCAGTAACCTTGGAGAGAGTGATGTTTAGGATAGAGGAGGCGGGACTGACGGTGTCAGGGAAGAAGTTTGCGGTATGTGTTCCGGCATTGGAAATTGTAGGACACGTGGTGTGCAAGGAAGGGAGGACCATTTCTCAGAAGAAGAAGAACAAGATTCAGAATTGGCCAGTGCCAACAAATGTGACAGAGATTCTGGGTTTTCTGGGGATGAGTGTGTATGTAAGAATGTTCATCACGAATTTCTCACAAGTGGCGGCACCTATGACAAGGTTGACTTGCAAGGAGGCGGAGTGGAACTGGACGGAGGAGTGCCAGCGGTCATTGGATGCTCTGAAGAAGATCATTGGGGAGGACATAATGATGAAGGGATTGGAGTATGGAGAAGGAGCAGGGAAGATCATCCTGGCAGCGGATTCCAGTCACATGGCAGCTGGAGGGGTATTGATGCCAGAAGATGGCGAGGGGAGAGCACGCCCAGCGGTTTATGAATTGCTCATATTTTCGCCAGTCCAGTCACACTATTCACAGCCAAAACTAGAACTGTGT
>NW_006768895.1:55228-72975 GCF_000204055.1 Melampsora larici-populina 98AG31
AGACACTGAAAGGCTACAGCAGCGTGGTGCAAAAAATTTATAAGCTATATCAAAAGTACAGGGAGGGAGTTCAATAGCGAAGGACGGATGAGAGAAGAAGACGTTTATGGTTTCATTGTATGGGCGGGACCGTCGGAAGTAGAAAAGAAATCAGGTCCAAAAAGAGAGTTGAAGTCGAAGACGATAGAGAAGTATCTGGCAGGATTAAGAGCGTGGCATATGACAAAACATCACGTAGAACTGAAATTAGATAAACAGATGGTGGATTGGTTAATAAAGTCCACAGAAAGAACAGAGGAGAAGAAGACACTCACAAAAGACGTAGTAAAGACGGAGAAGAAAGCGATAACCGTACAGCAACTTTTTGAGATGGTAGTAGAGCTCAATGAGAAGTCCTCACATCACGACTTGGCGATAGTGATAGCATTGGTCGCGTTTTGGGGGATGGCGAGGTTAGGAGAGGTGTTGAGAGAAAGGGTAGAAGACGGAGCGATGAAAGTAGAAGACCTGTCGTTTGAAGAAGGCAAGAAAGGAAAGATCGCGATACTGAAGTTGTGGAAAGCGAAGACGGCGAAGCCGGGGGAAGTACAAACAATTAGGTGAGTAGAGTGTAAGAGAATAGAAGGAAGGAAAGGAGCTAACGGATAAAACGAGAGACACAGGTTGTTCAAACAGAGATCAGTACTTGACCCGGTAGGCGCTTTAGAAAGACTGCTGAAGACGGAACACAAACAGAAGAAAGGAAGTGATATTCTGTTTTCGATAGCGGGAGAAGGTGAAAGACAGGTACTGTCGAAGTTAATATTCCTCAAGATGATGGGAAATATTTGGGGAGAGAGCGGAGTAAGAGAAGGGGAGTGGTCAGGACACTCATTTAGAGTTGGAGGAGCATCTTTAAGGTTCAACACGGGATGGAGGAAAGAGAGGATAATGGAAGAAGGGAGATGGAAATCATGTGCAGTAGATGTATACCTGAAGAAGTACACGGAAGAGGAGAAAGAAGAAACGAAACAATTTTTATGGGTGATAGACAGGAGGAATAGAGGAAGCGGAAATTGAACTTTACATGTAATAGAGATGGAATAACAGGCTTAAGAGAAAGATATGTTTAGATGCCGTGAGAATAAACAGATACTTACATAAGAGAGATTAAGAGACGGAGGAGAGAACGAGAGAGACAAGAGCCCGTGCGAGTTGTGGGATACTCAACGAGTTGAGACTCTCACGAGCCTCACCTAGATAGGAGGTATGAGTAACCCCCAAGGATCGACAAGATCGACGCGAACTCAAAGAGATCGGCGTTGACGTCAGCGGTAATTAAACCGTGACGCAAAAGCCAGCCGACCCCCCGCCCGGGCTCCCCCAAAATAAACATCAACCTCAGCCATATGAATGCGCCAAGGTTGATAAGAGTATAGTTTGTAACAAAACAAACTATAACGAGATGTGATCTTATAGTAACAAGAGAATAGTTACTATAAGACACATAACTAGATCTTACCTTCAAGTAAGAAACTCACAAGAATGGAAGGTTGAAGGCATTGGGGCGGATGATGGATTCTTGAGATAATATATTGTTAGGATTACTGGGACAGACTTCAGATTAAAGATTTATTAGAATTGGTATATTGATGTTACGGCAACGAATTGGAAATTATTTTGTCAGGACTAAGGAAGATGGTTACTGAGGTTACGTTAGAATTTTTCGAAATTGGGAATAAGAATATTATCATAAGTATTAAGGTCGGAAAGCGGAAAATTAGGTGGAAGACAATCTAAGTTGGTACTGGACGGCAAAGGAGTAATTATGAGGTGGAAGGTATTGGTAAAGAAAAATAAAATTAATTATAAAACATAAAGAAAAAAAATAAAATACGTCAAAGAAATAAAGTTAAAAATAGAACAAAATAGAAACATAAAAATATAATAACAAAACAACAAATGGGGTAAAAGGGAACGGATTTAAGGACTGGGTCTCAGATTTAAGTTGGGGGAGGTGGCTCAAGGTTACTCAAGTTGAGGTTTTTTATTCAAGTTGGGGGAGGTGGCACATGAAGTTTATACAAAAGATTTTTTTGGGTTTTATTACTTTTTTCAAGAAGAGCGGGGATGAAGATAACAAATCAAAAAGAGGAAACAGTCTATGTGCAAAGAGAAAGTGATAACAGGAAAACAAATGGTTGAAGAGAAAAAATAGGAAGAAGGAAAACAATTATTCAGTCTGGTCATGAGCTCTTTTCTAGCCTTGGTCTCTAGAGTTTTGGTTGCCGCTAGCTATAGAATCATAAAATTCAGGAGGATGAGAGGAAGAAGAAGGGGTCAAATCAGGATTATCAACAGGAGGAAAGTCATAATGAGCAGGACGAATGTGCTTGGCACCGGACAGGCAATACAACATATCTTGAGCAACAAGGTTTTTCAGTTGGTTGGTAAGGATTTTTCTGGCAAGACATTCATCAGGGTTGTAAGATTTCCATATGTTCCAGTGGGTAGTCAATAAAGAAAACATGGCCTCAGTCAAAGCGATAGTCGGGTCTCGGGGATCAACATGATGAGGAGTACCACCAAGTTCATTAAGTTTATCAGCTTCATCAATTGCCCGGGCAAACCATATCTTGGCACTAAGGTCCTTTCCAAAAATTCCGTTGAAATCTTCGATGTGTGTGCGGTCGTTGGGGTTGCGAGAAGGAGGACGGAGTTGAGGTTCAGGAGGAACAGAGGTTGACGTACTGGCGGAGGGTTCGTCAAAGTTGAAGGTTGAGTTGAAGTGAGATGGGATAGCAGGAGGTGAAGGTGGTTGTGGTGGAGTTGGTGATGAGGGTGGGGTTTCAATAAGGTCAACCATGGTGGTAGGTGGTATAGCTGGTGGAGATTCTGGTGGTGGAGTAGAAGGTTCAGGAGTTGAAACCTTGGGTGGAGCAGGAGTAGGTGCAGGTTTGGGTGGTGGAGCAGCAGTTGGGACTTTGGGCATGAATGCAGGTGATGGTTTGGATTTTGGGTTGGTGTAGAATGCTCGTGGTTGGGTAGGAATAGGTGGTGGTCTGGGTTGAGGTGCTGAGGTGGAAGCCTTGGGTTTGACAGGGACTTGAGGAGGAAGAGGAGCATTACCACCATTATTCCATAATCTGAGGTCAGCTTTCCAGAATTCAAGGTCAGCCGGTTCGGGACGAGAGGGTGCGCAGGTCCAGGCTTTGACTCTCTTCAAACGGGCAGCGGCGGATTCGAACTCAGGTCCTCGGACATAAGTGGTTGAGGGGGGATGAACTTGTATCTCATCACTTAAGTTTTCATAAGTAGTAGGCCACACTAAGAACAAATGGGGTGAGAAGGGTGACATGTCAGTATTAGGGGATTTTTTTTTGATAAGCAGGAGGATACAAGTAGAGGAGAGGACTTACCACAAGTCAGTTTGTCCCTGTGACATTGATTGCACCTTCCGTCACTGGTGATGGGGAGTGACTCATGAACCATCCAGGTACAAGACCGACTTTCATTCAGGCATTCTACACAGCTTTGAGGGTGGATAGGTGGAGCTCTCATGGTTGGTGGTGAGGGTGAGGTTGATGCGTAGAGGAGTTAAACAAAAAGAGGAACAAGAGTTTTTTTGAAGTTTAAGTTGATGAGTAGTGAAATCAGAAAGAAGAACAGGATTTTAAAAATTGGTGTTGAGTTTTGGGTATAGAGAAAATTTTTGGGATAAGTTGGTTGAAAGTTGAAGGGTGTGACAGTAATGGATTTTAAATTGGTTGATATGAAGGTTGAATAGAGGGAGAAAAATGATAAGGAAAAAGTTTTAGCTGAGGACAGCTAAATTGTTGGGGGAGGATGTGGAAATAAAAAATTACTCGAGTCCTTTTGGGACCTTTATATAGGGCTTTTTCTTTCTTTAAAAATTTTATTTTTTTCAAAGCCACTCTCACTCTCAGCTCAGCACAACTCATGCCAATTTTCGCTTTTTTTGGCTCATTCTGATTCATTACACTAAATAAGCCCAGGGGCAAGGCCCTAAGCAACATACTAACAACAACACTAGGCACAGAGGCTTTGGACAACAACACAAGTGAGACATTTTTGATTTTGGAGTCTTTTGGCTAAAAAAGGACTAGATGAAACAAAAGAAGAAACAGGTAGTCAGCAAGGAATGAGTTACAGAAGATAAAAAAAGAAAGGACTTACCTGCATCGGTCGAAAATCGAAAATCAATTTCGATTTTGAAGGCCAAGGGTGGAAGATGGTAGTGAGGGCTGTGGAGGTAGAACAGGACAGAGAAGAAGTTAGAAGCTAAAAAGAAAGAAGATGAAAGATAAAAGAAGGGGCTTACCTGGATTGATCCAGAAATCGAAATCGATTTTGATTTCGGAGCCAAGGTAGCGAGGCGATGGTGATGGTGGGCGTTTCACATTGGAACAACTTAAAAATCGAATCGTTTCGATTGGAACAACCTAAAACGAATAAAAAAAAAATAATAATAATAATAATAACAGTTCAATCAGTTGGAACTGGTTAGAAGAACAAGATGAGAGAAACAAAAAGAAGACCTTACCTAGGTTTTGATTAGGGCTGAAGAAGAATCGAGCGTTGGCGTATAAAAAGGGAGTTTGGAATCGATTGTTTTTCTTTTTTGCTTGTCTTATCGCGTTAGAAGTAGAGTTAGAAATTGATCGATCGAGTTAAGAAAGTTGTTAGTGTTGTGTTTGTTTTCTGTCTTTGATTGAAGATAGTAAAAGAGAACTGACTGTCAGTCAGTTAAATTGAAAAGGAGGTCTTTTCTGCTTTCGTTACCTTTAATCGTTTGGGTCTTGAGTCTAACATCGAGATCCGTTATTAAAATAAAACCCTTATAATTAATTTAAAGAGTCTTATCGGTGGGATTTTGAAAGTTGGATTTTATTTTGATTTTATTATTTTTTTTTGCAGTTTCTGACTATTAAGTCAGAAACCTTAACATTAAGTAGTTTTAAGTAGGTTTTTAGCAATTACAAGTGTAATTGGCTGGAATTTAAGGCTACTAGGGTGTGTAGGGTAGTTTTGGGATTGGTAGAAGTTGGGGAACAAGGTTTAGGTGGAATTTTCAAGGTTTTTTTAAAGTTTAATTATTTTTTTACTTGCTTCGGGAAGTTTTTTGGAGACCTGCATTGGGGAACGTAGTAAAAAACAGCTTGTTTACATCTGTTTTTGAACCGTAGGACCTTTCCGGGGATTCTTAAAGCTTAACTAAAGCTTGTAGATTGGATAATCAAGGTTGGAAAGTTTATTTTTGGTGATAGAAAGGTTGGCGAGAAGTGTCTCACTGTATTTTGAGGGCAGCTTAGCGGCGTTTCAGTTACGGCTCTTGGCGGTTTACCCGACTTGAGTTGTTTCTTCCCCTCGAGGCTCTGCCTACGCTCCACAGCGTAGGAGTTCTACAACGGTTTACTCAAGTTGAAGGAAGGCAAATCCGAAGAAGAATGGGAGATATTTAAAAAGAAGGTGGTTAAGTGTTATGACCAAGAGCTCGAAATCAAGCGATCCAAGATACATAACCCTGTCAAGGTTTACCAGCGTAAGACATACAACAGGAAGAAAAGATCACAAAACAACAAGTAAACTTGAACTTATATGTGTTTTCATTTTGATTCGCTTTACAATCTTCAAGGGTCTTGCTTCTTTGTTACCTTCTAATTCTGAAATAAGTACTGTTTTACTATTTTCTATCCCGCGTTGTATGAAACTATAAGTCCTCCGTCTGTGTAATGCATTATGATTGTCCTTGAACCACTCTCATCACACCTTCCCAGGGAGATAATTGGTTCAAAGAGAGTATAAGGCGATGTTTTGCAAAACATATATTTCTTATGGTTCCATTTCTTACCTGACTTGTACATAAATATGGGTCGTGACTGCGAGATATGACCAGAGTGAATAATCAAGTCTGGATACTAAGCACACTGAACATGACAATTATCGAAATAGTAAAAAATTTATTATTGATTTAACGTATGATTATCATAAATAAAGCAAAGACTTTTGAATTTTGAGCAATAGAGTCCAATCCGCTATTGACTACTGTTTTGACCACTGGTGCCTACAGGGTTCGCAGGAAAGTTGGGAGGACCACCATATGCTTTGATCCATCCTCTTCGCCATTCTTGTTCCCTCTCCAATTGCCATAAGTTCCCTATGGTATCAAACGAACTTGGAGATGAAGGTCTTCCTTTGCCCCCCCTCCTAGAATGACATGTTAGCTATTGAGGATTGATCACACTATTTTTGATGCGAAGGGAGACATAAACCTGCGAAAAAAGACTCACGCTGACAATTCGGCCGCTTGTTCTTCAGAAGGAGTATAATAATAGTACCGAAAGGACATGCCATCTGCTTCTGAAGGTGTGACCTCACCCTTGCGGATTGCCTCCAATCAGAGAAACTCACTGGCAGTCTGATGCGGAGTCGCATCCTCCGCGTTTAATTGCTGAATGCTCTTTTCATCTAACTTAGTATAGTTTGATGAAAAGAGGTCTTCAAAGGGTTGGATGTCCCCAAACACCTTTTGAAGGGTGTTGTCCCCATCCTGAACGTGGGTTTGGCTTGTGGCTGAATTAGTTGACGGTGGCCAGATGCTATGTCCTTCAGGTTCGCCCCATCCTAGGAGAACAGTGCAGTGGCCTGACTGTGACATAGGCACATCCTGCTCTGTTTCGTGTATCCAGAGTTTTGGTGCCATGCTTGGTCTGTTCAAATGATAAGCATTATTATTAGTACGATTGAACAATAAGAGTATGACATCCGAGGTTCACTCACTACTTAGATGAAGTAAAAGTTGCTCGATATTCAGAAGTGCAACCAATGTAGAACGAGTTGAGTCTGTATCATCAGGAAAAAGGTCATATGGCCATAATTAACAAATGATCAAGAAGTTAAAAATTTTGTTGTACTGTACCTTTGAACTATGATCAAACCAAAATTATCCTTGATGGATAAGGGAAACAATGATAATGGTATTTAGGTGAGGTATGTGGAAAATGAACAATTCGAATAAAATCGGGATAGAGTGAGTCAGGATGTTATCTTTTGGATGGACAATTACGACAATGTTTTTTTGTATTTCAAATAAAATCTGGAAAAAGTATAAGTCAGGATGTTATCTTTTGGACAATTACCACAAGAATTGTTTGGCCAGTATGTTGGAGTGTTAATTACGCGCAAAAACCTTTGCTGCTATATATATATATAACAGCAAATCTGCTCCCAAAACAAACTCATGTGTGTATACAAAATCAAGTATATGATTCCTCTCCTTTGTAAAATCCCCAATGTTTGGTTATGGATCTCTGATATTCTATTGCAAATAGAGTTCTGATGAGAATGTTTCTTATACAATGGTTAATACTAATTAACCATTGTATGATGAGAAGTTAGCATTACCATGTGATCATCCGGTAATGCTAATCAATCAATGTATTATATTACAAATATATAAAGGTGATTTATATATACTAACCTTATTGATATATATATATATATATTGGAGCTTCCCCCAAGCTCAAATGTGTTAGGACGCATGTGGTGATTCAGCCAATGACCAAACCTCACTCAGAAGATCTCATGAATTCTAACACATGACTTGCTCAGATAAGATCTTCCTCGAAGTGATGATCAATATCATGAAATGATCATCACATCACTGCATATATTAGAAACGTGCACGGCATGGGTGGTTGCAATGCCGTGATGAGATTCACTTATTACACGTACTACGCTTGGTCATGTCTCAGTTGAGGTTTTTTTGATCATCATCCACTTTCTATGTATTATAACAACATATCAAATTTCTGTTTGCCACAAGCAAAGGACAAAGATGCAGTCACCTTGCATCTTATATATATATGCAGTGGATTTGTTTGCCATAAGATATTAATATTGAATTATCTGTCATAAGAAAGTGTTTCCCACTTACCTTATTTTTGGGGAATGTCTGGCTCCCATCTGGTCTTACTTGGGCATTGAATGATTTTTTATGCAGGTTTTAGAAGGCTGTTTATCAAAAACTGCATTAATATTGTATTATCTGTCATCAGAAATCATTAGAATTTCCCACTTACCTTATTTTCGGGGAATGTGAGGCTCCCATCAGGTCTTACGGGGGCATTAATTGAATGATATTTGTATGCAGCTCTTAGATGGTTGTTTATCAACATCTGCATGACCTTTTGAAACCAGCACGTTTATCAAAAGGTCATGCAGAAACATGCATGACAAGCATGCCAACACAGTACATGAGTTGCAAGGTTTAGAACTTGTTAAGATTGAAGAAAGCCAGCCATCTTTCTAACTTCCATTAACCAAGAACCAAGACAGGACACATAAACAAGACAGGGCGCATAAGGTATATTTATGAGGAATCAATTTTACCACATCATGTAGTGGTAAACTATTTTTCCAAGGATCTGATCTTGGTCTCTAACTTCCATTAACCAAGACAGGACACGTAACAAAGACAGGGCGCACAAGGTATATCTGTGAGGAATAAAGTTTACCACATCATGTTTGACCCATTATTTGTCCAAGGTTGTGAACTGGGACAAATGGTAGCCAGTTCATCTTTCCACCTTATGCGCCATGTTTCATCAGAAGCATAAAGCACACAAACTCCTGGCCAGGGTGTGTGTGGATGTGTAAGAGGTTATCTAATGATTTGACGGGTGTGAAATCAAGCTAACCTACAGTGGCCTTCATTTCACACACGTGTCACAAGATCATATAGCCCATTGGAAATGAAGGTATGTCAAGTCTTGGAAATACCACTCTTTGACGAATATTACTCCTAGTTTAACATGCCCAAATTTGAAGGAGTCCATCAGCCTTTTCATCCCAAAAAGCCTTACTGGATGAAGGAGCCAAAGACTGAACTACAGAAGAAGCATTTTGAAAAAATGCGAGCGGCGGTCAAACATCGGAATCAGTCATCAAATGTCCACAGTGAACCTCAGGATAATGTGGATGGTCATCATGATTATGGACTTATGGTAGATCAGCAAGATGAATATGAACACGACTTACCTCGACCCGAATTTGTTGATGAAATAGAACAAGCTCGACTCGATGACGAAAGACAAGCACGAGATCGTCTTCTTGCCCAGGCAGCAGAAGAAATGTTCTGCGCATATCTGGCCTGCTCATTGAAGACGAGCGATTGGGGAAATCCAGCAACATGGGACCATGATCACAAGGTTGCATGTCATTGCCATCCTAGCCAATGGCGTGAAAGTAATGTGGATTTGGTTGACCTATCTAGTCTGTCCTTCGATTCACTCAAACTTGAATTCACCATACTAATACCACTACTTGGTCTTCATTAAGTGCGTCGCAAGGCTTGAGTCCGGTTTTGTCAGTGTCAGAAAAACGATCAAACTCGGCTTATCCTCATGGGTTTCATTGGTGGTTCCCCAAAACACCCGAGGACCGCATTCTCCATACAACTACTGCGTTTTTTCCATATCTTATGGAAGTTTTGTACTGTTCGGATTGGCCCGTTCACAAGAGCTCTTGATGAGTTCCTTGATGCATTCTGTCCCCTCATCCTTACCAAGCATGAAAACGTATGTATGTTCCATTATGATTTCTTGGATAGATATGCAGTTGCTGACATTCTGTACCTGTACCTAGCCTCGCCAATGGCACACACCTATGTATTGGGCTGTGGATGCCTATCGGGAGATGCTATCAATGACTGAATCAGTAATGGACGGATCCCTGAACATCACTCCACTGGACAAGGTTGCCGCCAACTGTCCTCGCTGTTTTGGCCCACCTGTCCAGATCGAGTCAGTACCTATGGAAGCAGACATCGTCGTTTGCATGGACGGAAACTTCCAGCATTGTCGACACATAGCAGCCGGGAATAAAGCTGCCAAGAAACCTATCAAGATGCCGCCACTGTTCATTCCGAATGAACAAGTCAACAACATGTGTTCCCGACTCGCCGGACAGGATGATGATGATGTTGTAAGTCATGTGTCATCCACTTCGTTTGCTCTTGACACCTGGTGATGTGGTCACATTTTACAATCTTGGGATGCAGCAAGCTTGCGCCGATCAGCATACCACAGCCAATGACACTCGTGGTAAAACTCATTGGGGTGGTTGTGATGAAACAGGCCTCATGGGGATGGTATGCCGTCACGACCATTCCCTTCGATTTGCGAATATTGTGCAAAGTGGTGAAAAGTGAGTGTATCACAATAAGTTTTCAATATGTCCCAGTATATTAACATCCCATTATTTCAGGCTGCACTACAGCTACTCATTAATTGAGTGGGTTTTGGACTTGACCCGTAACCTTGGTCCAACTCCTCGAACAATCATTTTCTTGTACGACATTGGATGTACAATGCAGGCTGGCATTGATAAAGTTAGTGTTTATACACAATTGGTACCAAATTATTATTAATATAATCATTTGATTTGTTCAAAGCGTGGAACATTTCAAGAGGATCAGTTAAACGGACGTATCCGATTTGGCACCAGCGTTTTCCACGCCTATGTGCATAGGTGGGGATGCCAGTTGCAGTGGAATCCTTGGCTCAACATAGGATTTGGCCTCTCTGACGGTGAAGGAAGCGAGAGGGTGTGGTCAGGCCTCAATCCACTTGTTCCTACTCTGAGATATGCTACCGCGCAACACCGAGTCAACGCGATATATTTTCGGTCGTCACATGCTAATGCGCAGCTTCGTCATGAAGCTGGTACATTATCCATCATCTGTTAATAATAATTTATTTAATATAATCATCGGGACAAAAATGTGCTGATTGCAATCATCTGGTTATAGTGAATCATTATTGTCAAAAGAAGAGTGAGGCCAGGAAGCGTCTTGAAGAGGCTGAAGTCACACTCAACACGCTAGAATCCCCAGGTGATGGCTGCCCTGGCCGTGACGCTGCTTATTTTGAGGGCAGGTGGATGGCCCAACGAGCTCAACAGCTGGATGTCATCGAGGAAACACAGAAGGAGAAAAGGGAGAAGATAAGTGTGTTGCTGAATTTGGAGGAAGGACTTCATGTGGCTCTGTAAGTGTTAGGGCTAGTGAAGCCAACCTGTCAAGTTACCTGACTTGCTGTTTTCATTTATACCCACCACTCAACTTTGAAGAGGCCGTCTTGATACGTTGCAAACCACGCAGAGACGTGCACGGACTCAAGCTGAGCGAAATGAGCTCGTAGCACTGCCAGAAACAGTGGTCAATTTTGAAGAACGCATCAAAAAGGTGGCGGCCGAACTGGGTGGTCATGAGTATTGAAGATTATTGGGGGTCAACGGTAAGCCAACCCATCATTAGTGTAGCTGCTTATGGCATATAAGTTTGATATGTTGATGTTGTGCTAAACAGCCAAACAAACCAATGCAATCCTTGCCATTTCAATTGCGCAAGCCAAGTTGTACAAGGCTCGAGTAGGTGTGATCGAAGCCAGATTGCGTCAGCATTGCAACACAGGTATGTGTCTTTGCATTCATTTAAAAACACTGGGTGTTTTAATTTTTGTCTGACGGGAAGGCTCTGAGATCACTACAGGCACTCGACAACAGCAGCAAACGGGCCGCCAAGTTCGTGATAAAATAGCTAACTTATGAAATAAGTACAACACTTATAAGTGCAGGGTCCAGAAATACCACAAGGATTTCCGCCGAAGACCACGCGTGGACCTTCCAGACTTTAAAGCCATCGAGTCCATGGAACCTGATGATCCATTCTGGAACCGAGGTGAGATTGAAGTACCACCAGGCAAAGAGATGGAAGCTGCGCGAACAAGGCGAGGTATCAATGCGTTCTTGGCCCGAAGGGGAGCACAAGAGGAGTTGCGACGACTCGCACGTGAAGCCCGCCATATGATGGGATGGGCAATTGATTATCACCAGCGCATCATGACATTGAAGACGGCCAAGGAACAAGGTACTCTACGGAATGCGAGATGTTCCAAAGTGACAATGCAAAATTTCAAAAATCAAAAATCACAATCCCCGGGTGCAAAATTCAAAAATTAAAGACAAAACTACAGAAAATACTGAAATACAGGGTTAAAACCCCTGTACTGGGGTAAAAATCATGGCAGAAACCCATTTTTGCCCAAATTTCCAGTGGTCGACACCGTTTTCATTGCATTGTCACCTTTCGACAAAAAGTACCAGCAACCCCAAAAACCAAAAACCAAAAAATCAAAAACCAAGAACCAAGAACCAAAAACCAAAAACCAAAAATCATAAAATACAGTTCTCAAACTGTACAACTCAAACACCAATGTTAGATTCTACTGCAGCCAAAAACCACATGTTGGCCAACTAGCTACACGATTGGTCTCACAGGTATCAACACCTCCGACCGGAGACATTCTACCATCTGTCTCAAGAGCTTCAAAGTACCTGCTTCCTGTCTCGCTCTCCTCCAAAACCCTCTTCCACCATCATCAATCCTCTTTGATTGTCCTTGATCTTCTTCAATCTTTGTCAACTGTCCTTGATCTTCTCCAATCTTTGTCAACCGTCCTCGATCTTCCTCAATCTTCGTCAACCGTCCTCAATCTTCTTTGATTATCCTGAATCTTCTTCGACTGTCCCCAATCTTCTGCAATCCTCATCAAATCACCTTCAGTCTCCATCACCAACTACACACCAACATGCCAGCAAAAATATCTGATGAAATCTTGCGACCCCTCGTTGAAGAAGCTGTGGCTAACAACTGGCCAGCACAAACAGTATGCGACACTGTTTGGCGACGGCACAACATCCGAGTCTGTGTAAGAACTGTTAGAAGACGAATCAAAGAATGGGACTTGAAACAACAAGGAAATTATGATGTGGAGGTTGTAAAGGATGCAGTATTAGATAATTACAAACAATCTCTGAACCAAAAGCGAGCTCTCATTTCCCTTAAAAACGAACACAACATCATCATCAGCCGGTCAACTTTAGCTCGACTTGAGAAGCAACTCAATCTTCACCGCCAAAAGGATGATCTTGACATGGGTGTAGTAACTTATGCCACCGTATGTAACAAGATTGAAGAACTTCAGATTGAGTATGGAAATGTACTTGGAATCAAGAGTGTCAAGAAGATGCTAGCTCAGGAACACAAGGTTCACATCCACCGGCAAGTCTTTGGGCCTTCTTGATTCCATTTGCTCTGATGCTAATTACATTGGAAATCCTCTTTGATATAGTGATGTTATTGCAGCTATGATGAAGGCAATGGACCCAGATGCTGTCAGAATGCGAGCTGCTCATAAACTCAAGCGACGGGAATACTATGCGGGAGGTCCCAATGAGGTTTGGGCTGCCGATGGACACGACAAGTTGATCAACTTTGGAATCGGTATATATGGATTCATTGATTGCTGGTCTCGAAAGATTTTGGGACTTCATGCTCATGTCACCAACAGCGACCCCCGCCATGTTGACTTGTGGTATCTTGGCCTTGTCAAGAAACAAGGTGGCATTCCCAAAAAGCTCACCACGGATCGAGGAACTGAGACTGTTCCTCTTGCTGGACATCAACTTTATTTTGGAGAAACTTACGGTTCCAGAGCTCCAGACTGGCCTTATCATCAATATGTCCCGTCCCCTCGTAACCAAAAGATTGAGTGCTTCTGGGACAAAATGACTTGTGGACTGACTGGAAATATCAAAGCTAAAATTCAAGAGCGCATTGATCAAGATTTATATAATGACAATGATCCAATGTCTAGGTGAAGCTCCTTTTTTTTTAATTGGTGATTCCATGCTGAAATCTTTGTTATTGCTTTTCAGGACCTTGTTTCTCCACCTATTTATCCCCGTCTTTCAACAAGCTCTGGACAAATGGGTCAAGTTTTACAATGGTTTCTGCAGACGACACGACAAGCGGTTGAAATTACCTACTGGATGTTCTGCAGACTACTGCTACAAAAACCCCGTTGACGAATTTGGTGGGATTGAATACCTCATACCTGTCCCAGGTGAAGCGGTGGATGCTATCCTTGCTGATGAATACCCAGAGCAAGAACACTTGTGGAGCACAACCCCTGAGTGGTTTTCCCCGGTGGTTGATCAAGTCATGGAAGAAGTTGGAATTGTGAGCGGTGATTTGGACATTGGAAATTTTTGGGGTTGTTTCGATGTTGTATTAGCAAGATTGAAAGATTTGTCTTGGAGTAACACTCCCTTTGCCCGTGTTGAAGGTGATGATTCTATGGTTTTGGAAAACTGAGTATTTTATCTCACTATTACCTGCATCTCTGTGTGTTGTAAACTTTGTAATGGTCAATAGTACGGATTGCTGTGAGGAAAGTAAAAACACTCTGAATTTCATGTATTCTGAAAAAGAACATCATACAAGACAGAAAAGACCTTTTCGAAGATAAAAGGGACTTGTGGTTGGTTTGAACTACAAATTCTACATATATGTTTGGTTGGAACCCTCGAGCATCTAGACATATTCTGCATAGCATGCATTCACATTTCCTATATCATGCAAGACATCCATTGTGTCCCCAGGCTTGAGGTAATCTTTAAGTTGATCCTTTGGAACTGACAATGTTATTACTTTTCTAGCCAGAGATGCTTTTTTCTTCTGTACCTGAGAGGAAAAAAAGGGTTTGCAGATGATGGTGAGTGTAACCCTTTCTGGAAGCTGATTACTTGACTCACATTGAATAGGTGCTGTTCAACAGATCCCCCTGCAACCACATGATACACCTTCACAGGGTGGGTCTGGCCAATTCGATGTAAACGGTCAATTGCCTGTTGCACAATCTGTGGATTCCAATCGGCATCCTAATGATCTTCTGTTTAGCTAATGTTTATGATAGTATATGAATAAATGATAACAAACACACCATCAGGTACACCTCGTCAGCGCATGTCATATTCAAGCCCACACCTCCAGCTTCGATAGATACTATGAAGGCCTCAATGTTGTTATTGTTCTGGAATCTGTTGAGTTGCAATGTCCTCTCCTGAGGAGTCATCTCACCGTGCAAGGAGCCGCTTTCGATGCCGTGACAATCCAAACCAATCTTGATCCTGTGGGGTGTGCAGGTTAGCATACAGGACAAGTGATATAAAAGAGACAGAAAATATATTTACCACTCCATGAAACACCTCCATTGGGTATAGATGACAGTCTTCTTGCATAGACCTTTATGCAAAGGAACCTGCTTATTTTTGAGCTGGGAAACCAAGTATGCAAGCTTGCTACTCAGTGACCAGTCTTCCCGGTAGGCTGGCCTGGCAGCAGCAGTTAGTTCCCTCCCATCCGGCACCATGATTCCAAGCTCCTCCTCCATCTCTGTAATCTTGACCAAATTGAGCTCTTGTTCTTGTTTGAATAAAAGAGGGTGATTGCATGTCATCCTGAGATTGCTCAATTGTCTAAAATATTCACCCTGTTTATGTTGGATTTGAGAGTCCACACCAAAGTCCTGAATAAATCTTTCGTAATGTTGTTGATATACTGCTTTCACTTTTGGATGCATGTCCAATAAAATGGTCACATGGTGGATTGGGGGTAAATCACGTAGGTGGCTAGCTTTGGTCCGCCTCAGCATAAAGTATCTTAGTAGGTGTCCAAGTGTTTCCAGCTTTCCTTGATGGACAGGCAGAGTGATTTGACGGTACCACACAGAGTCTTGGTGAAATGCCTTGATGTGTAGAAATTTGAAGAGCATGTGCAAGTCTCCAATTTGGTTATGGAGTGGAGTTCCAGTGAGACAAAGCCGGTTGACTGATTCCAAAGAGGTGAGTACTGCATGGGAGCTGGTTTCATTACGGATTACACTGGTACCAGTAGAGGGTCAGCTTGATAAATGTGAACTTGGCACAAAGAGAGATCACTCACTGAGCTTCATCAATGACCACTCTGTACCACCTGGTTGTAAAAGGGAGCCGTGTTGACCCATCTTGCCGCTGGTCCCATACAAGGGTTTTGGGGGTTGTAATGATGATGTCGGCTGAGTGCATACAAGGTCAAAATCACTACACAATGGATAGTGGTAGTGTTGTGAAAGTGCTGTGGCACTACACTTTGAAAAGCTAGTTTTTGCAATAGTGGTTGATGCACAGCCCTATACAAAAGTCCAAAGTTTCTGTAGTGGTATGTCCACTACACTGACAAGTTTTGGCAGTGTGTCCACACATATAGTGGTCCACATAGTGTACTGTAGTGTGCACTGAAGGATAATTCATTGAAATTCCATCAGGCTCTGCACCCAAACAATTAAAAGTCCTGTGCTTTGTCAGGACCCTTCTTTATCTTTCCTTTGGGGTGCAAGGTATACACATACTTGAATTCACCTCTGTCCTACTTTGGCCCACTCATCCACCTTGTGACTTTCTATCATTAGCTTTCCCCCACCACATCTACCATACCAGTGCACCTCATCAAAATCATGATCAAAAGTGAGTTTCAAATTAAAAGTATAAAGTAACCTGCCTCAATCCCCTTGCGGACCATTGCTTGTGACTAAAAACCTAGATTTATTATCTAAAACTTTGATTTGAACAGCATCCTCCCAACAAACATACTTAACATAGCACTCAATCTCCCTCCAACAAATGTACTTTTTAATTTCAACCATCATCCAGTTTCTTTATAATCAATTTCTTATCTTTCATCTTGATTTTCTTTCAATTCATCTTATCCTGTCATGCTGAAGGTATTCAATATTCAAGATGCCACTGTTACAGACAACAAGTACAATGTATTTTCTCCAACTCCTTCTGCTGACAATGACGTTAGTTATGAGATGGAGGGATGCATGTCTGGGAAGTTCCCACTGATTGGTGGCTTGCTGTGTTCATGGTGAAAGGTAAGTTTTGCTTTCATTCTCTTTACCACTACTATGATTTCTCACTACTTTGTGTGATGTAGGAAAACTCAGGTGCCTTTTGTGTTATTGCAAAGATGGCTCAGGATTTCCTGTGCTGTTCTGCAACCACCTGTTTGTGTGAGAGGGTATTTTTTGGAGCAGCCAATTTCTGCAGGTCTGATCAAACGGCATTGGAAAGTGCAACCATTGAGCAACTTACTTCAATGTGTGAATTGATGAAGGCATGTCCCAATGGTCCCAGAGAGTTTTCTGAGGCCTTTGTGTTGGTTGTGTATATGGAAAAAATGAAGTAATCCTTCATTGTCAATCTTTCTACATCTTTTTTCTTTGTTATTTCCCTATACACTTGTTCATCATTCAACATATCTTATTGTTCAAGTTCAAAACCTTCTTTAATACAAATCTTGGCTATTTTATCTCACTCCTTTCCCCTTGATTTACAACTCCCTTTAAAACTTGCTTCATGTTCAATCTTTCTTATTTTTCCTGACCGGCTCACATAGTCCATAAACCAAGTTCAATGGTTCTTTGTACATATTGTCTACATAGTGCACTACATGCCTTTTGATAAATTTCTTTTTTTGTATTCAAACAACATGTGCACTATTATAGTGCTAGTGAGACAATATTACAGTGAGTGTTAGTGACTAACACACAGCACTACATGCAATCCATAGTGGGTGTCTGCAAATAGCGGTGTGTATTGGTTCTTCAAAATAGTGGTACACCACATCACTACCAAGGACCTGTCATATAGCTGTGCATAGTGAAGTGATTTCAACCTTGGTGCATATCACGTAGAGGAATTTTAACTCTGTCTGTGCCATGCCAGCGCAAGACTTTCAAGCTGTGTTTTCTGGTGTGTTTTTGAACCTCTTCTTCCCAGTTGTCCATGAGGCTGGTGGGACA